>NC_138774.1:1693336-1784395 GCF_965119305.1 Pelophylax lessonae | reverse complement strand
AAATCTGACAGCAGGGGGCGCTATCACCTATGACCTGACAGTGGGGGGCGCTCTCATGCCTGAACTGACAGCAGGGGGCGCTCTCATACTCGAACTGACAGCAGGGGGCGCTCTCATTCCTAAACTGACAGCAGGGGGCGCTCTCATACTCGAACTGACAGCAGGGGGCGCTCTCATTCCTGAACCGACAGCAGGGGGCGCTCTCATACCTGAACTGACAGCAGGGGGCGCTCTCATACCTGAACCGACAGCAGGGGGCGCTCTCATTCCTGAACTGACAGCAGAGGGCGCTCTCATTCCTGAACTGACAGCAGAGGGCGCTCTCATGCCTGAACTGACAGCAGGGGGCGCTCTCATACTCGAACTGACAGCAGGGGGCGCTCTCATTCCTGAACCGACAGCAGGGGGCGCTCTCATACCTGAACTGACAGCAGGGGGCGCTCTCATACCTGAACCGACAGCAGGGGGCGCTCTCATTCCTGAACTGACAGCAGAGGGCGCTCTCATACCATAAAACCCTAATGAAGGGGAAAGCTTTTACATTTGATCTGAATAACTGGAGGAACGCATAAATCTGACAACAGGGGGCGCCTTCACCTATGAACTGACAGTGGGGGGCACTCTCATACCTGAACTGACAGCAGGGGACGCTGTCACGACCCAGTGGCGGCTGGTGCTCAAATTTTTTTGGGGGGGGGGGGGGGGGGGGGCGCAAACAGAAAAATTTAATAGGCATTGCTTTGCGGCAAAAAACGCTGTAAAAAATTGCATGACTTTGAGGTCGCAAAAGTGTGAAAGGGGCCTTCAGTAATAAGGTATAGTGTGCCCCCTTTCAATGCAGAGAGACCAGCGTGCCCCCTTTCAATGCACAGTGACCAGCATACATGCCCCCTTCAAAACAGTGACCAGCGTACATGCCCCCTTTCAATGCAGTGACCAGCGTACATGCCCCAGTTCAATGCAGTGACCAGCATACATGCCCCCTTTAAATGCAGTGTGCCCCCCCCCCCCCTGGAGACCAGTACACTTACCTGGAGCCCTGGAGCAGCCGCGGTGGCGCCTTCTCTTCAGTCCCCCGGCGTCTCCTCGAGTCCTCCCGCTCCTGCCTCCTCCTCGGCCAATGGCATGGGGTTTGCCTTGCGGCCAATCAGGAAGTGCGTATCGGACCCGCTCCCTGATTGGCCAGGAGGAGGATCCGTGTGACAATAGGGAATTTTCATTCGCTATTGTCACACAATGGGTGGGCTCGGGCGCACTGCTCTGCGCCCCGGCTCCACCCTTTGCTGCAGCCTAATAGAGCCTCTGGCTTGAATCAGGTGATGCCAAAAAAAAAACAAAGCCCCATTGAACTCCCTGCGTCCCCAACGCACCGGCCGTCACTGCTCATACCCGAACTGAGAGCAGGGGAGCTCTGATACCTGAACTGACAGAAAGGGGCGCTCTCATACCTGAACTGACAGCAGGGGGCGCTCTAATACGTGAACTGACAGCAGGGGCGCTCTAATACCTGAACTGACAGCAGGGGGCGCTCTCATACATGAACTGACGGCAGGGGGGGCTCTCATACCTTAACTGACAGCAGGGGGCGCTCTCATATCCAAACTGACAGCAGGAGGCACTCTGACATAAGATCTGATAACAGAGTGAGCTCTGACCCAGAGGTGGGATTGGGGTCACCAATTAAAATGTGTGGGCGCTGCGCCCGAAGGGTGGAATTGAACCACTCTGTCGCTAGACAGCTACAGGTTTGAAGCCTGCACCCCAGACCACTGAGGATCATCCGGGCAGTAAAAAAAGAGGAGCAACGACTCTATATAAGGCACAGGGATGCAGAGGGGGTCAGCTCAGGGGGAGCACCAAATATATACACCCCCCTCCCCCACACCACCTTCGCCCTCCAGCTCTGCTCCCTCTTATGCTCCGGGGTCACAAATTTCACCCCAGACACCCTGAGACTGCAGACACAGCTGTATGCAAATCAGAGCAGTGCATGCTGGGAGGAGAGGAGTGACATTAATAACACAGGGTATTCCCACACATGACCTGACAGCAGGGGGCGCTCCGACATAAAACCCTAATGAAGGGAAAGATTTTACATTTGATCTGAAAACAGGAGAAACGCATGCATAATTCTGATAGCAGGGGGCGCTCCCACATATAATATGACAGCAGGGGGCGCTCCCACATATAATATGACAGCAGGGGGCGCTCCCACATATAATATGAAAGCAGGGGGCACTTTCACCTATGACCTGACAGTGGGGGGCGCTCTCATACCCGAACTGACAGCAGGGGGCGCTCTCACATATAATATGACAACAGGGGGCCCCTTCACCTATGACCTGACAGTAGGGGGGCGCTCTCAGGGGTCAAATCCTGGGGAAAAAAAGTGTGGGAACTCACCTAAGATCCCCCCCCCCCCTCAAAAATAAAAAAGTGTATATATATTGTTCTCCTATTTTAGCCAATAAAGTGCAGAATTCACACGCATTAAACAAGTAAATATAGCAGAGATGTAACAATAAAATAATTCAGCCTGTGTGCTGTACTAACAATAAAACCCCCCAATGTGTGATAATGGTTTCCTCACAGGGAATTACTATGACTGGGGGCCCCTCCTGCACTATGTTTCTATGCAAACTCCAATATGTGGGGCCCCTCTCCTCAGGCTGCCTGTATTGATTGTGCCCTGGGCCACTCACCCTTCAGTGCCCATCAAATGCAGCCTTACCAGTGCTAAGCAGCCTAGTCTTGTCAGTGCCTATGAATGCGATCTTACCAGTGCCCATCAATGCAGCCTAATTAGCGCTTGGATAGATAACACACAGCGGCGATCTCCCTCTGTGTTGCGGATCATGGATTTGAATATTCCGGCGCGCCCGTCCTCCCCTCCCTCGGTCCTCCTCCAGCGGCCGCTGTAACAAAGTCCCGCCTCCTAGACCGCCTCCTATAATACATGTCACACTGATTCAATTGGCTGGCATTGGATCAGTGTTCCACCTATCACTGGAGTGAGACTTTGTTACAGCGGCCGCTGGAGGAGGAGGAGGACCGAGGGGAGGGGAGGACATGCGTGCCGGAATGACACCCCACCCCCCCCAATGTGTGGCACCCGGGGCGGACCGCCTTCCATTGGCACAGATGCCCTCCCCTTCCAGCACACCCACAGCAGGGCCGATCCTGGGCATCACAGTGTGCCATGCCCAGGGAAGCAGCGAGCGGGCAGTGCCACTTCAGCTTCGGTGTCCCCCCTCTGCCTCGGCTCGCATACTTCAAAGGTCAGTCCTGCAGGACGCGGCTGCTAACGGGAACGGCGTTCCTGCTGTGGACAGCAGGGGGCGCTCTCATACCCGAACTGACAACAAGGGGCGCTCTCATACCTGAATTGACAGCAGGAGGCGCTCTCATACATGAACTGACAGCAGGAGGCGGTCTCATACATGAAATGACAGCAGGGGGCGCTCTCATACATGAACTGACAGCAGGAGGTGCTCTCATACATGAACTGACAGCAGGGGGCGCTCTCATACCGGAATTGACAGTAGGAGGCAGTCTCATACATGAACTGACAGCAGGGGGCGCTCTCATAGCTGGACTGACAGCAGGGGGCGCTCTGACATAAGATCTGATAACAGAGGGACCTCTGACCCAGAGGAGGGTTTGGGGTCACCAGGTAAAATTTGGGGGTGCTGCGCCCGAAGGGTGGAATTGAACCACTCTGTCGCTAGACAGCTACAGGTTTGAAGCCTGCACCCCAGACCACTGAGGATCATCCGGGCAAAAAAAAAAGAGGAGCTACGACTCTATATAAGGCACAGGGATGCGGAAGGGGTCAGCTTAGGGGGAGCACCAAATATATACAACCCCCTCCCCCACAGCACTTGCCCCCTCCAGCTCTGCTCTCTCTTATACCCCAGGGTCACAAATATCAGCCCAGACACCCCGAGACCGCAGACACAGCTGTATGCAAATCAGAGCAGTGCATGTTGGGAGTAGGGGAGGGGGTTGTCCTACACATGACCTGACAGCAAGGGGCGCTCCGACATAAAACTCTAATGAAGGGAAAACTTTTACATTTGATCTGAAAACAGGAGGAACGCATAAATCTGACAGCAGGGGGCGCTATCACCTATGACCTGACAGTGGGGGGCGCTCTCATGCCTGAACTGACAGCAGGGGGCGCTCTCATACTCGAACTGACAGCAGGGGGCGCTCTCATTCCTAAACTGACAGCAGGGGGCGCTCTCATACTCGAACTGACAGCAGGGGGCGCTCTCATTCCTGAACCGACAGCAGGGGGCGCTCTCATACCTGAACTGACAGCAGGGGGCGCTCTCATACCTGAACCGACAGCAGGGGGCGCTCTCATTCCTGAACTGACAGCAGAGGGCGCTCTCATTCCTGAACTGACAGCAGAGGGCGCTCTCATGCCTGAACTGACAGCAGGGGGCGCTCTCATACTCGAACTGACAGCAGGGGGCGCTCTCATTCCTGAACCGACAGCAGGGGGCGCTCTCATACCTGAACTGACAGCAGGGGGCGCTCTCATACCTGAACCGACAGCAGGGGGCGCTCTCATTCCTGAACTGACAGCAGAGGGCGCTCTCATACCATAAAACCCTAATGAAGGGGAAAGCTTTTACATTTGATCTGAATAACTGGAGGAACGCATAAATCTGACAACAGGGGGCGCCTTCACCTATGAACTGACAGTGGGGGGCACTCTCATACCTGAACTGACAGCAGGGGACGCTGTCACACCCAGTGGCGGCTGGTGCTCAAAATTTTTTTGGGGGGGGGGGGGGGGGGGGCGCAAACAGAAAAATTTAATAGGCATTGCTTTGCGGCAAAAAACGCTGTAAAAAATTGCATGACTTTGAGGTCGCAAAAGTGTGAAAGGGGCCTTCAGTAATAAGGTATAGTGTGCCCCCTTTCAATGCAGAGAGACCAGCGTGCCCCCTTTCAATGCACAGTGACCAGCATACATGCCCCCTTCAAAACAGTGACCAGCGTACATGCCCCCTTTCAATGCAGTGACCAGCGTACATGCCCCAGTTCAATGCAGTGACCAGCATACATGCCCCCTTTAAATGCAGTGTGCCCCCCCCCCCCCTGGAGACCAGTACACTTACCTGGAGCCCTGGAGCAGCCGCGGTGGCGCCTTCTCTTCAGTCCCCCGGCGTCTCCTCGAGTCCTCCCGCTCCTGCCTCCTCCTCGGCCAATGGCATGGGGTTTGCCTTGCGGCCAATCAGGAAGTGCGTATCGGACCCGCTCCCTGATTGGCCAGGAGGAGGATCCGTGTGACAATAGGGAATTTTCATTCGCTATTGTCACACAATGGGTGGGCTCGGGCGCACTGCTCTGCGCCCCGGCTCCACCCTTTGCTGCAGCCTATTAGAGCCTCTGGCTTGAATCAGGTGATGCCAAAAAAAAAACAAAGCCCCATTGAACTCCCTGCGTCCCCAACGCACCGGCCGTCACTGCTCATACCCGAACTGAGAGCAGGGGAGCTCTGATACCTGAACTGACAGAAAGGGGCGCTCTCATACCTGAACTGACAGCAGGGGGCGCTCTAATACGTGAACTGACAGCAGGGGCGCTCTAATACCTGAACTGACAGCAGGGGGCGCTCTCATACATGAACTGACGGCAGGGGGGGCTCTCATACCTTAACTGACAGCAGGGGGCGCTCTCATATCCAAACTGACAGCAGGAGGCACTCTGACATAAGATCTGATAACAGAGTGAGCTCTGACCCAGAGGTGGGATTGGGGTCACCAATTAAAATGTGTGGGCGCTGCGCCCGAAGGGTGGAATTGAACCACTCTGTCGCTAGACAGCTACAGGTTTGAAGCCTGCACCCCAGACCACTGAGGATCATCCGGGCAGTAAAAAAAGAGGAGCAACGACTCTATATAAGGCACAGGGATGCAGAGGGGGTCAGCTCAGGGGGAGCACCAAATATATACACCCCCCTCCCCCACACCACCTTCGCCCTCCAGCTCTGCTCCCTCTTATGCTCCGGGGTCACAAATTTCACCCCAGACACCCTGAGACTGCAGACACAGCTGTATGCAAATCAGAGCAGTGCATGCTGGGAGGAGAGGAGTGACATTAATAACACAGGGTATTCCCACACATGACCTGACAGCAGGGGGCGCTCCGACATAAAACCCTAATGAAGGGAAAGATTTTACATTTGATCTGAAAACAGGAGAAACGCATGCATAATTCTGATAGCAGGGGGCGCTCCCACATATAATATGACAGCAGGGGGCGCTCCCACATATAATATGACAGCAGGGGGCGCTCCCACATATAATATGAAAGCAGGGGGCACTTTCACCTATGACCTGACAGTGGGGGGCGCTCTCATACCCGAACTGACAGCAGGGGGCGCTCTCACATATAATATGACAACAGGGGGCCCCTTCACCTATGACCTGACAGTAGGGGGGCGCTCTCAGGGGTCAAATCCTGGGGAAAAAAAGTGTGGGAACTCACCTAAGATCCCCCCCCCCCTCAAAAATAAAAAAGTGTATATATATTGTTCTCCTATTTTAGCCAATAAAGTGCAGAATTCACACGCATTAAACAAGTAAATATAGCAGAGATGTAACAATAAAATAATTCAGCCTGTGTGCTGTACTAACAATAAAACCCCCCAATGTGTGATAATGGTTTCCTCACAGGGAATTACTATGACTGGGGGCCCCTCCTGCACTATGTTTCTATGCAAACTCCAATATGTGGGGCCCCTCTCCTCAGGCTGCCTGTATTGATTGTGCCCTGGGCCACTCACCCTTCAGTGCCCATCAAATGCAGCCTTACCAGTGCTAAGCAGCCTAGTCTTGTCAGTGCCTATGAATGCGATCTTACCAGTGCCCATCAATGCAGCCTAATTAGCGCTTGGATAGATAACACACAGCGGCGATCTCCCTCTGTGTTGCGGATCATGGATTTGAATATTCCGGCGCGCCCGTCCTCCCCTCCCTCGGTCCTCCTCCAGCGGCCGCTGTAACAAAGTCCCGCCTCCTAGACCGCCTCCTATAATACATGTCACACTGATTCAATTGGCTGGCATTGGATCAGTGTTCCACCTATCACTGGAGTGAGACTTTGTTACAGCGGCCGCTGGAGGAGGAGGAGGACCGAGGGGAGGGGAGGACATGCGTGCCGGAATGACACCCCACCCCCCCCAATGTGTGGCACCCGGGGCGGACCGCCTTCCATTGGCACAGATGCCCTCCCCTTCCAGCACACCCACAGCAGGGCCGATCCTGGGCATCACAGTGTGCCATGCCCAGGGAAGCAGCGAGCGGGCAGTGCCACTTCAGCTTCGGTGTCCCCCCTCTGCCTCGGCTCGCATACTTCAAAGGTCAGTCCTGCAGGACGCGGCTGCTAACGGGAACGGCGTTCCTGCTGTGGACAGCAGGGGGCGCTCTCATACCCGAACTGACAACAAGGGGCGCTCTCATACCTGAATTGACAGCAGGAGGCGCTCTCATACATGAACTGACAGCAGGAGGCGGTCTCATACATGAAATGACAGCAGGGGGCGCTCTCATACATGAACTGACAGCAGGAGGTGCTCTCATACATGAACTGACAGCAGGGGGCGCTCTCATACCGGAATTGACAGTAGGAGGCAGTCTCATACATGAACTGACAGCAGGGGGCGCTCTCATAGCTGGACTGACAGCAGGGGGCGCTCTGACATAAGATCTGATAACAGAGGGACCTCTGACCCAGAGGAGGGTTTGGGGTCACCAGGTAAAATTTGGGGGTGCTGCGCCCGAAGGGTGGAATTGAACCACTCTGTCGCTAGACAGCTACAGGTTTGAAGCCTGCACCCCAGACCACTGAGGATCATCCGGGCAAAAAAAAAAGAGGAGCTACGACTCTATATAAGGCACAGGGATGCGGAAGGGGTCAGCTTAGGGGGAGCACCAAATATATACAACCCCCTCCCCCACAGCACTTGCCCCCTCCAGCTCTGCTCTCTCTTATACCCCAGGGTCACAAATATCAGCCCAGACACCCCGAGACCGCAGACACAGCTGTATGCAAATCAGAGCAGTGCATGTTGGGAGTAGGGGAGGGGGTTGTCCTACACATGACCTGACAGCAAGGGGCGCTCCGACATAAAACTCTAATGAAGGGAAAACTTTTACATTTGATCTGAAAACAGGAGGAACGCATAAATCTGACAGCAGGGGGCGCTATCACCTATGACCTGACAGTGGGGGGCGCTCTCATGCCTGAACTGACAGCAGGGGGCGCTCTCATACTCGAACTGACAGCAGGGGGCGCTCTCATTCCTAAACTGACAGCAGGGGGCGCTCTCATACTCGAACTGACAGCAGGGGGCGCTCTCATTCCTGAACCGACAGCAGGGGGCGCTCTCATACCTGAACTGACAGCAGGGGGCGCTCTCATACCTGAACCGACAGCAGGGGGCGCTCTCATTCCTGAACTGACAGCAGAGGGCGCTCTCATTCCTGAACTGACAGCAGAGGGCGCTCTCATGCCTGAACTGACAGCAGGGGGCGCTCTCATACTCGAACTGACAGCAGGGGGCGCTCTCATTCCTGAACCGACAGCAGGGGGCGCTCTCATACCTGAACTGACAGCAGGGGGCGCTCTCATACCTGAACCGACAGCAGGGGGCGCTCTCATTCCTGAACTGACAGCAGAGGGCGCTCTCATACCATAAAACCCTAATGAAGGGGAAAGCTTTTACATTTGATCTGAATAACTGGAGGAACGCATAAATCTGACAACAGGGGGCGCCTTCACCTATGAACTGACAGTGGGGGGCACTCTCATACCTGAACTGACAGCAGGGGACGCTGTCACACCCAGTGGCGGCTGGTGCTCAAAATTTTTTTGGGGGGGGGGGGGGGGGGGGGGCGCAAACAGAAAAATTTAATAGGCATTGCTTTGCGGCAAAAAACGCTGTAAAAAATTGCATGACTTTGAGGTCGCAAAAGTGTGAAAGGGGCCTTCAGTAATAAGGTATAGTGTGCCCCCTTTCAATGCAGAGAGACCAGCGTGCCCCCTTTCAATGCACAGTGACCAGCATACATGCCCCCTTCAAAACAGTGACCAGCGTACATGCCCCCTTTCAATGCAGTGACCAGCGTACATGCCCCAGTTCAATGCAGTGACCAGCATACATGCCCCCTTTAAATGCAGTGTGCCCCCCCCCCCCCTGGAGACCAGTACACTTACCTGGAGCCCTGGAGCAGCCGCGGTGGCGCCTTCTCTTCAGTCCCCCGGCGTCTCCTCGAGTCCTCCCGCTCCTGCCTCCTCCTCGGCCAATGGCATGGGGTTTGCCTTGCGGCCAATCAGGAAGTGCGTATCGGACCCGCTCCCTGATTGGCCAGGAGGAGGATCCGTGTGACAATAGGGAATTTTCATTCGCTATTGTCACACAATGGGTGGGCTCGGGCGCACTGCTCTGCGCCCCGGCTCCACCCTTTGCTGCAGCCTATTAGAGCCTCTGGCTTGAATCAGGTGATGCCAAAAAAAAAACAAAGCCCCATTGAACTCCCTGCGTCCCCAACGCACCGGCCGTCACTGCTCATACCCGAACTGAGAGCAGGGGAGCTCTGATACCTGAACTGACAGAAAGGGGCGCTCTCATACCTGAACTGACAGCAGGGGGCGCTCTAATACGTGAACTGACAGCAGGGGCGCTCTAATACCTGAACTGACAGCAGGGGGCGCTCTCATACATGAACTGACGGCAGGGGGGGCTCTCATACCTTAACTGACAGCAGGGGGCGCTCTCATATCCAAACTGACAGCAGGAGGCACTCTGACATAAGATCTGATAACAGAGTGAGCTCTGACCCAGAGGTGGGATTGGGGTCACCAATTAAAATGTGTGGGCGCTGCGCCCGAAGGGTGGAATTGAACCACTCTGTCGCTAGACAGCTACAGGTTTGAAGCCTGCACCCCAGACCACTGAGGATCATCCGGGCAGTAAAAAAAGAGGAGCAACGACTCTATATAAGGCACAGGGATGCAGAGGGGGTCAGCTCAGGGGGAGCACCAAATATATACACCCCCCTCCCCCACACCACCTTCGCCCTCCAGCTCTGCTCCCTCTTATGCTCCGGGGTCACAAATTTCACCCCAGACACCCTGAGACTGCAGACACAGCTGTATGCAAATCAGAGCAGTGCATGCTGGGAGGAGAGGAGTGACATTAATAACACAGGGTATTCCCACACATGACCTGACAGCAGGGGGCGCTCCGACATAAAACCCTAATGAAGGGAAAGATTTTACATTTGATCTGAAAACAGGAGAAACGCATGCATAATTCTGATAGCAGGGGGCGCTCCCACATATAATATGACAGCAGGGGGCGCTCCCACATATAATATGACAGCAGGGGGCGCTCCCACATATAATATGAAAGCAGGGGGCACTTTCACCTATGACCTGACAGTGGGGGGCGCTCTCATACCCGAACTGACAGCAGGGGGCGCTCTCACATATAATATGACAACAGGGGGCCCCTTCACCTATGACCTGACAGTAGGGGGGCGCTCTCAGGGGTCAAATCCTGGGGAAAAAAAGTGTGGGAACTCACCTAAGATCCCCCCCCCCCTCAAAAATAAAAAAGTGTATATATATTGTTCTCCTATTTTAGCCAATAAAGTGCAGAATTCACACGCATTAAACAAGTAAATATAGCAGAGATGTAACAATAAAATAATTCAGCCTGTGTGCTGTACTAACAATAAAACCCCCCAATGTGTGATAATGGTTTCCTCACAGGGAATTACTATGACTGGGGGCCCCTCCTGCACTATGTTTCTATGCAAACTCCAATATGTGGGGCCCCTCTCCTCAGGCTGCCTGTATTGATTGTGCCCTGGGCCACTCACCCTTCAGTGCCCATCAAATGCAGCCTTACCAGTGCTAAGCAGCCTAGTCTTGTCAGTGCCTATGAATGCGATCTTACCAGTGCCCATCAATGCAGCCTAATTAGCGCTTGGATAGATAACACACAGCGGCGATCTCCCTCTGTGTTGCGGATCATGGATTTGAATATTCCGGCGCGCCCGTCCTCCCCTCCCTCGGTCCTCCTCCAGCGGCCGCTGTAACAAAGTCCCGCCTCCTAGACCGCCTCCTATAATACATGTCACACTGATTCAATTGGCTGGCATTGGATCAGTGTTCCACCTATCACTGGAGTGAGACTTTGTTACAGCGGCCGCTGGAGGAGGAGGAGGACCGAGGGGAGGGGAGGACATGCGTGCCGGAATGACACCCCACCCCCCCCAATGTGTGGCACCCGGGGCGGACCGCCTTCCATTGGCACAGATGCCCTCCCCTTCCAGCACACCCACAGCAGGGCCGATCCTGGGCATCACAGTGTGCCATGCCCAGGGAAGCAGCGAGCGGGCAGTGCCACTTCAGCTTCGGTGTCCCCCCTCTGCCTCGGCTCGCATACTTCAAAGGTCAGTCCTGCAGGACGCGGCTGCTAACGGGAACGGCGTTCCTGCTGTGGACAGCAGGGGGCGCTCTCATACCCGAACTGACAACAAGGGGCGCTCTCATACCTGAATTGACAGCAGGAGGCGCTCTCATACATGAACTGACAGCAGGAGGCGGTCTCATACATGAAATGACAGCAGGGGGCGCTCTCATACATGAACTGACAGCAGGAGGTGCTCTCATACATGAACTGACAGCAGGGGGCGCTCTCATACCGGAATTGACAGTAGGAGGCAGTCTCATACATGAACTGACAGCAGGGGGCGCTCTCATAGCTGGACTGACAGCAGGGGGCGCTCTGACATAAGATCTGATAACAGAGGGACCTCTGACCCAGAGGAGGGTTTGGGGTCACCAGGTAAAATTTGGGGGTGCTGCGCCCGAAGGGTGGAATTGAACCACTCTGTCGCTAGACAGCTACAGGTTTGAAGCCTGCACCCCAGACCACTGAGGATCATCCGGGCAAAAAAAAAAGAGGAGCTACGACTCTATATAAGGCACAGGGATGCGGAAGGGGTCAGCTTAGGGGGAGCACCAAATATATACAACCCCCTCCCCCACAGCACTTGCCCCCTCCAGCTCTGCTCTCTCTTATACCCCAGGGTCACAAATATCAGCCCAGACACCCCGAGACCGCAGACACAGCTGTATGCAAATCAGAGCAGTGCATGTTGGGAGTAGGGGAGGGGGTTGTCCTACACATGACCTGACAGCAAGGGGCGCTCCGACATAAAACTCTAATGAAGGGAAAACTTTTACATTTGATCTGAAAACAGGAGGAACGCATAAATCTGACAGCAGGGGGCGCTATCACCTATGACCTGACAGTGGGGGGCGCTCTCATGCCTGAACTGACAGCAGGGGGCGCTCTCATACTCGAACTGACAGCAGGGGGCGCTCTCATTCCTAAACTGACAGCAGGGGGCGCTCTCATACTCGAACTGACAGCAGGGGGCGCTCTCATTCCTGAACCGACAGCAGGGGGCGCTCTCATACCTGAACTGACAGCAGGGGGCGCTCTCATACCTGAACCGACAGCAGGGGGCGCTCTCATTCCTGAACTGACAGCAGAGGGCGCTCTCATTCCTGAACTGACAGCAGAGGGCGCTCTCATGCCTGAACTGACAGCAGGGGGCGCTCTCATACTCGAACTGACAGCAGGGGGCGCTCTCATTCCTGAACCGACAGCAGGGGGCGCTCTCATACCTGAACTGACAGCAGGGGGCGCTCTCATACCTGAACCGACAGCAGGGGGCGCTCTCATTCCTGAACTGACAGCAGAGGGCGCTCTCATACCATAAAACCCTAATGAAGGGGAAAGCTTTTACATTTGATCTGAATAACTGGAGGAACGCATAAATCTGACAACAGGGGGCGCCTTCACCTATGAACTGACAGTGGGGGGCACTCTCATACCTGAACTGACAGCAGGGGACGCTGTCACACCCAGTGGCGGCTGGTGCTCAAAATTTTTTTGGGGGGGGGGGGGGGGGGGGGCGCAAACAGAAAAATTTAATAGGCATTGCTTTGCGGCAAAAAACGCTGTAAAAAATTGCATGACTTTGAGGTCGCAAAAGTGTGAAAGGGGCCTTCAGTAATAAGGTATAGTGTGCCCCCTTTCAATGCAGAGAGACCAGCGTGCCCCCTTTCAATGCACAGTGACCAGCATACATGCCCCCTTCAAAACAGTGACCAGCGTACATGCCCCCTTTCAATGCAGTGACCAGCGTACATGCCCCAGTTCAATGCAGTGACCAGCATACATGCCCCCTTTAAATGCAGTGTGCCCCCCCCCCCCCTGGAGACCAGTACACTTACCTGGAGCCCTGGAGCAGCCGCGGTGGCGCCTTCTCTTCAGTCCCCCGGCGTCTCCTCGAGTCCTCCCGCTCCTGCCTCCTCCTCGGCCAATGGCATGGGGTTTGCCTTGCGGCCAATCAGGAAGTGCGTATCGGACCCGCTCCCTGATTGGCCAGGAGGAGGATCCGTGTGACAATAGGGAATTTTCATTCGCTATTGTCACACAATGGGTGGGCTCGGGCGCACTGCTCTGCGCCCCGGCTCCACCCTTTGCTGCAGCCTATTAGAGCCTCTGGCTTGAATCAGGTGATGCCAAAAAAAAAACAAAGCCCCATTGAACTCCCTGCGTCCCCAACGCACCGGCCGTCACTGCTCATACCCGAACTGAGAGCAGGGGAGCTCTGATACCTGAACTGACAGAAAGGGGCGCTCTCATACCTGAACTGACAGCAGGGGGCGCTCTAATACGTGAACTGACAGCAGGGGCGCTCTAATACCTGAACTGACAGCAGGGGGCGCTCTCATACATGAACTGACGGCAGGGGGGGCTCTCATACCTTAACTGACAGCAGGGGGCGCTCTCATATCCAAACTGACAGCAGGAGGCACTCTGACATAAGATCTGATAACAGAGTGAGCTCTGACCCAGAGGTGGGATTGGGGTCACCAATTAAAATGTGTGGGCGCTGCGCCCGAAGGGTGGAATTGAACCACTCTGTCGCTAGACAGCTACAGGTTTGAAGCCTGCACCCCAGACCACTGAGGATCATCCGGGCAGTAAAAAAAGAGGAGCAACGACTCTATATAAGGCACAGGGATGCAGAGGGGGTCAGCTCAGGGGGAGCACCAAATATATACACCCCCCTCCCCCACACCACCTTCGCCCTCCAGCTCTGCTCCCTCTTATGCTCCGGGGTCACAAATTTCACCCCAGACACCCTGAGACTGCAGACACAGCTGTATGCAAATCAGAGCAGTGCATGCTGGGAGGAGAGGAGTGACATTAATAACACAGGGTATTCCCACACATGACCTGACAGCAGGGGGCGCTCCGACATAAAACCCTAATGAAGGGAAAGATTTTACATTTGATCTGAAAACAGGAGAAACGCATGCATAATTCTGATAGCAGGGGGCGCTCCCACATATAATATGACAGCAGGGGGCGCTCCCACATATAATATGACAGCAGGGGGCGCTCCCACATATAATATGAAAGCAGGGGGCACTTTCACCTATGACCTGACAGTGGGGGGCGCTCTCATACCCGAACTGACAGCAGGGGGCGCTCTCACATATAATATGACAACAGGGGGCCCCTTCACCTATGACCTGACAGTAGGGGGGCGCTCTCAGGGGTCAAATCCTGGGGAAAAAAAGTGTGGGAACTCACCTAAGATCCCCCCCCCCTCAAAAATAAAAAAGTGTATATATATTGTTCTCCTATTTTAGCCAATAAAGTGCAGAATTCACACGCATTAAACAAGTAAATATAGCAGAGATGTAACAATAAAATAATTCAGCCTGTGTGCTGTACTAACAATAAAACCCCCCAATGTGTGATAATGGTTTCCTCACAGGGAATTACTATGACTGGGGGCCCCTCCTGCACTATGTTTCTATGCAAACTCCAATATGTGGGGCCCCTCTCCTCAGGCTGCCTGTATTGATTGTGCCCTGGGCCACTCACCCTTCAGTGCCCATCAAATGCAGCCTTACCAGTGCTAAGCAGCCTAGTCTTGTCAGTGCCTATGAATGCGATCTTACCAGTGCCCATCAATGCAGCCTAATTAGCGCTTGGATAGATAACACACAGCGGCAATCTCCCTCTGTGTTGCGGATCATGGATTTGAATATTCCGGCGCGCCCGTCCTCCCCTCCCTCGGTCCTCCTCCAGCGGCCGCTGTAACAAAGTCCCGCCTCCTAGACCGCCTCCTATAATACATGTCACACTGATTCAATTGGCTGGCATTGGATCAGTGTTCCACCTATCACTGGAGTGAGACTTTGTTACAGCGGCCGCTGGAGGAGGAGGAGGACCGAGGGGAGGGGAGGACATGCGTGCCGGAATGACACCCCACCCCCCCCCCAATGTGTGGCACCCGGGGCGGACCGCCTTCCATTGGCACAGATGCCCTCCCCTTCCAGCACACTCACAGCAGGGCCGATCCTGGGCGTCACAGTGTTCCATGCCCAGGGAAGCAGCGAGCGGGCAGTGCCACTTGAGCTTCGGTGTCCCCCCTCTGCCTCGGCTTGCATACTTCAAAGGTCAGTCCTGCAGGACGCGGCTGCTAACGGGAACGACGTTCCTGCTGTGGACAGCAGGGGGCGCTCTCATACCCGAACTGACAACAAGGGGCGCTCTCATACCTGAATTGACAGTAGGAGGCGCTCTCATACCTGAACTGACAGCAGGAGGCACTCTCATACATGAACTGACAGCAGGGGGCGCTCTGACATAACATTTGATAACAGAGGGAATTCTGAGCCAGAGATGGGATTTGGGTCACCAATTAAAATGTGAGGGCGCTGCGCCTGAAGGGTGGAATTGAACCACTCTGTCGCTAGACAGCTACAGGTTTGAAGCCTGCACCCCAGACCACTGAGGATCATCCGGGCAGATGAAAGGTGGGGCCAAGACTCTATATAAGGCACAGGGATGCGGAAGGGGTCAGTTTAGGGGGAGCACCAAATATATACAACCCCCTCCCCCACAGCACTTGCCCCCTCCAGCTCTGCTCTCTCTTATCCCCCAGGGTCACAAATATCACCCCAGACACCCCGACACGGCAGACACAGCTGTATGCAAATCAGAGCAGTGCATGTTGGTAGTAGGGGAGGGGGTTGTCCTACACATGACCTGACAGCAGGGGGCGCTCCGACATAAAACCCTAATGAAGGGAAAACTTTTACATTTGATCTGAAAACAGGAGGAACGCATGCATAAATCTGACAGCAGGGGGCGCTATCACCTATGACCTGACAGTGGGGGGCGCTCTCATGCCTGAACTGACAGCAGGGGGGCTCTCAGGGGTCAAATCCTGGGGAAAAAAAGTGTGGGAACTCACCTACGACCCTCCCCCCCACCACCTCAAAAATAAAGAAATGTGTATATATAATGTTCTCCTTTTTTAGCAAATAAAGTGCAGAATTCACACGCATTAAACAAGTAAATATAGCACCGATGTAACAATAAAATAATTCAGCCTGTGTGCTGTACTAACAATAAAACCCCCCAATGTGTGATAATGGTTTCCTCCCAGGGAATTACTAACACAAGTTGCAATGACTGGGGGCCCCTCCTGCACTAGGTTTCTATGCAAACTCCAATATGTGGGGCCCCTCCTGCCCCAAGGGGTCCGCACACTTGTTGGTCTGTGCAGAGGAGTGGGGCCGGGAATGCTGAGTGTGCCGGCCCGGGGCCCCTCTCCTCAGGCTGCCTGTATTGATTGTGCAAAGTGCAGCCCAGCCCCCGGGCCACTCACTCCTCAGTGCCCATCAATGCAGCCTTACCAGTGCCCATCAATGCAGCCTTACCAGTGCCCATCAATGCAGCCTTACCAGTGCCCATCAATGCAGCCTTACCAGTGCCCATCAATGCAGCCTTACCAGTGCCCATCAATGCGGCCTCATTAGTGCTTGTATAGATAACACACAGCGGCGATCTCCCTCTGTGCCGCGGATCTTGGATTTGAATATCCCGGCGCGCCCGTCCTCCCCTCCCTCAGTCCTCCTCCAGTGGCCGCTGTAACGAAGTTCCGCCTCCTAGACCGCCTCCTATAATACATGTCACACTGATTCAATTTGCTGGCATGGGATCAGTGTTCCACCTATCACTGGAGCCGGCCTAGGAGGCGGGACTTTGTTATAGCGGCCGCTGGAGGAGGAGGACTGAGGGAGGGGAGGACATGCGTGCCGGAATGACACCCCACCCCCCCAATGTGTGGCACCAGGGGCAGACCGCCTTCCATTGGCACAGACGCCCTCCCCTTCCAGCACACCCACAGCAGGGCCGATCCTGGGCATCACAGTGTGCCATGCCCAGGGAAGCAGCGAGCGGGCAGTGCCACTTCAGCTTCGGTGTCCCCCCTCTGCCTCGGCTCGCCTACTTCAAAGGTCAGTCCTGCAGGACGCGGCTGCTAACGGGAACGGCGTTCCTGCTGTGGAGAAAGTACAGGAACGGCGTTCCTATGTGTTCCTGCAGGACTGGAGCCCTGGTTGTATTACACAGAAGGTAGAGCGGGGGTGACATCTATCATTCAGTCCTAATACAAGAGGTTTCTTACTAGTCAGATGAAGACAGAAAGAGAAAAAACTAAAAAAAGAAAACAAATGCAGCCACCGCATCTAATGATTGGCAAGCTGCAATAGATGACATGTTTGGGTTTATTACTGCTTTAAATGTGAGCTGGTGTGCAGGCGGCACTGGAAGGGTTAAGCAGGGTGACAGACGAGCGTCCTGTGTGTGTAAACAGAGGCCCCTCCCCCTCCCCGCTCCTCTCCACTCCACTCCACCCGGGGCGGGTCTACAGCTGTACATTCCTCGGGTGCCCGGGCACTCATATACACACACAGGGGCTCACGGGCAGGCGGGGTCGGAGGAGGAGCAATCCGAGCAAGTAAGTCCTGACTCGGGGGGGGGGGGGGGGCGACGCGTGGGCACCAGGTCTGAAAGGGAACGGCGTTCCTGCTGTGGAAAAAGTACAGGAACGCCGTTCCCACGCATTTCTGCAGGACACAAGCCCTGGGCGCTCTCATACCTGAAGTGACAGCAGGGGGCGCTCTCATACCTGAACAGATAGCAGGGGGCGCTCTCATACCCGAACTGACAGCAGGGGGCGCTCTCATACCTGAGCTGACAGCAGGGGGCGCTCTCATACCTGAACTGACAGCAGGGGGCGCTCTCATACCTGAACTGACAGCAGGGGGCGCTCTCATACCCGAACTGACAGCAGGGGGCGCTCTCATACCTGAACTGACAGCAGGGGGCGCTCTAATACCTGAACTGACAGCAGGAGGCGCTCTCATACCCAAACTGACAGCAGGGGGCGCTCTCATACATGAACTGACAACAGGGGGCGCTCTCATACCTGAACTGACAGCAGGAGGCGCTCTCATACCCAAACTGACAGCAGGGGGCGCTCTCATACATGAACTGACAACAGGGGGCGCTCTCATACCCGAACTGACAGCAGGGGGCGCTCTCATACCCGAAATGACAGCAGGGGGAGCTCTCATGCCCAAAATGACAGGAGGGGGCGCTCTCATACGCGAACTGACAGAAGGGGGCGCTCTCATACCTGAACTGAGAGGAGGGGGCGCTCTCATACCCAAAATGACAGCAGGGGGAGCTCTCATACCCGAAATGACAGGAGGGGGCGCTCTCATACCTGAACTGACAGCAGGGGGCTCTCTTATACCCGAACTGACAGAAGGGGGCGCTCTGACATAAAATCTGATAACAGTGGGAACTCTGAGCCAGAGATTGGATTTGGGTCACCAATTAAAATGTGAGGGCGCTGCGCCCGAAGGGTGGAATTGAACCACTCTGTCCCTAGACAGCTACAGGTTTGAAGCCTGCACCCCAGACCACTGAGGATCATCCGGGCAGTTAAAAGTGGGAGCCACGTTGCTATATAAGGCACAGAGATGCAGAGGGGGTCAGCTCAGGGGGAGCACCTAATATTTACACCTCCCCCTCCTTCACCCCTTACCTATTACCCTCCCTTCCCCTCCCCCACACCTCCTGCCCCCTCCAGCTCTGCTCATTCTTCTCCCCCAGGGTCACAAATATCACCCCAAACACCCGAGACTGCAGACATAGGTGTATGCAAATCAGAGCAGTGCATGTTGGGAGTAGGGGAGGGGGTTGTCCTACACATGACCTGACAGCAGGGGGCGCTCCGACATAAAACTCTAATGAAGGGGAAGCTTTTACATTTGATCTGAAAAAAGGAGGAACGCATAAATCTGACAGCAGGGGGCGCTTTCACATATAATATGACAACAGGGGGCGCCTTCACCTATGAACTGACAGTGGGGGGCGCTCTCATACCTGAACTGACAGCAGGGGACGCTGTCATACCCAGTGGCGGCTGGTGCTCAAAATTTTTTTTTTGGGGGGGGGGGGGGGGGCGCAAACAGAAAAATGTAATAGGCATTGCTTTGCGGTAAAAAACGCTGTAAAAAATTGCATGACTTTGAGGTCGCAAAAGTGTGAAAGGGGCCTTCAGTAATAAGGTATAGTGTGCCCCCTTTCAATGCACAGGGACCAGTGTGCCCCCTTTCAATGTACAGTGACCAGTGTGCCCCCTTCAAAACAGTGACCAGCGTACATGCCCCCTTTTAATGCAGTGACCTGCATACATGCCCAATTTCAATGCAGTGACCAGGGTACATGCCCCCTTTCAATGCAGTGACCAGCATACATGCCCAATTTCAATGCAGTGACCAGGGTACATGCCCCCTTTCAATACAGTGACCAGCATACATGCCCCCTTTTTCATTGTAGTGACCAGAGTACATGCCCCCTTCAATGCAGTGACCACCATACATGCCCCCTTTCAAAGCATTGACCAGCATACATGCTCCCTTTCAATGCAGTGACCAGCGTACATGCCCCCTTTCAATGCAGTAACCAGCATACATGCCCGTTCAATGCAGTGACCAGCATACATGCCCCCTTTAAATGCAGTGTGCCCCCCCTGGAGACCAGTACACTTACCTGGAGCCCTGGAGCAGCCGCGGTGGCGCCTTCTCTTCAGTCCCCCGGCGTCTCCTCGAGTCCTCCCGCTCCTGCCTCCTCCTCGGCCAATTGCATGGGGTTTGCCTTGCGGCCAATCAGGAAGTGCGTATCGGACCCGCTCCCTGATTGGCCAGGAGGAGGATCCGTGTGACAATAGGGAATTTTCATTCGCTATTGTCACACAATGAGTGGGCTCGGGGCGCACTGCTCTGCGCCCCGGCTCCACCCTTTGCTGCAGCCTATTAGAGCCTCTGGCTTGAATCAGGTGATGCCAAAAAAAAACAAAGCGCCATTGAACTCCCTGCGTCCCCAACGCACCGGCCGTCACTGCTCATACCCGAACTGACAGCAGGGGCGCTCTCATACTTGAACTGACAGCAGGGGGTGCTCTCATACCTGAACTGACAGCAGAGGGCGCTCTCATACCTGAACTGACAGCAGGGGGCGCTCTCATACCCGAACTGACAGCAGGGGGGCTCTCATATGGGAATTGACAGCAGGGGCATTCTTATACCCGAACTGACAGGAAGGGGCGCTCTCATACCCGAACTGAGAGCAGGGGGCGCTCTCATACCTGAGCTGACAGTAGGGGGCACTCTCATACCCGAACTGAGAGCAGGGGGCGCTCTCATACCTGAGCTGACAGTAGGGGGCACTCTCATACCCAAATTGACAGCAGGGGGTGCTTTCATACCTGAATTGACAGCAGGGGGCGCTCTCATACCCGAACTGACAGCAGGGGGGGCTCTCATATGGGAATTGACAGCAGGGGCGTTCTTATACCCGAACTGACAGGAAGGGGTGCTCTCATACCTGAACTGACAGCAGGGGGCGCTCTCATACCTGAACTGACAGGAAGGGGCGGTCTCATACCCTTAATGAAAACAGGGGGCGCTCTCTTACCTGAACTGACAGCAGGGTGCGCTCTCATACATGAACTGACGCCAGGGGGGGCTCTCATACCGGAACTGACAGCAGGTGGCGCTCTGACATAAGATCTGATAACAGAGGGAGCTCTGACCCAAAGATGGGATTGGGGGTCACCAATTAAAAGTTTGTGGGGCGCTGCGCCCGAAGGGTGGAATTGAACCACTCTGTCGCTAGACAGCTACAGGTTTGAAGCCTGCACCCCAGACCACTGAGGATCATCTGGGCAGATAAAAGCAGGAGTCATGTTTCTATATAAGGCACGGGGATACAGAAAGGGTCAGCTCAGGGGGAGCACCAAATATACACCCCTCCCTTCACCCCTTACCTGTCACCCTCCCCTCCCCCACACCTCCTGCCCCCTCCAACTCTGCTCATTCTTCCCCCCCAGGGTCACAAATATCACCCCAAACACCCGAGACTACAGACACAGCTGTATGCAAATCAGAGCAGTGCATGTTGGGAGTAGGGGAGGGGGTTGTCCTACACATGACCTGACAGCAGGGGGCGCTCCGACATAAAACTCTAATGAAGGGAAAGCTTTTACATTTGATCTGAAAAAAGGAGGAACGCATGCATAAATCTGACAGCAGGGGGCGCTTTCACATATAATATGACAACAGGGGGCGCCTTCACCTATGAACTGACAGTGGGGGGCGCTCTCATACCTGAACTGACAGCAGGGGACGCTCTCATACCCAGTGGCGGTTGGGGCTCAACATTTTTTTTTGGGGGGGGCGCAAACAGAAAAATGTAATAGGCATTGCTTTGCGGCAAAAAACGCAGTAAAAAATTGCGTGACTTTGAGGTCGCAAAAGTGTGAAAGGGGCCTTCAGTAATAAGGTATAGTGTGCCCCCTTCAAAACAGTGACCAGCATACATGCCCCCTTTCAATGCAATGACCAGCATACATGCCCCCTTTCAATGCAGTGACCAGCATACATGCCCTCTTTCAATGCAGTGTTCCCCCCCCCCCCCCCCGGAGACCAGTGCACTTACCTGGAGCCCTGGAGCAGCCGCGGCGGCGCCTTCTCTTCAGTCCCCCGATGTCTCCTCGAATCCTCCCGCACCCGCCTCCTCCTTGGCCAATGGAATGGGGTTTGTGCTGCAAATCAGGAAGCGCGTATCGGACCCGCTCCCTGATTGGCCAGGAGGAGGATCCGTGTGACAATAGGGAATTTTCATTTGCTATTGTCACACAATGGGTGGGCTCGGGGTGCACTGCTCTGCGCCCCGGCTCCACCCTTTGCTGCAGCCTATTAGAGCCTCTGGCTCGAATCAGGTGATGCCAAAAAAAAACAAAGCCCCATTGAACTCCCTGCGTCCCCAACGCACCGGCCGCCACTGCTCATACCCGAACTGACAGCAGGGGGCGCTCTCATACTTGAACTGACAGCAGGGGGCGCTCTCATACCTGAACTGACAGCAGGGGGCGCTCTCATACCTGAACTGACAGCAGGGGGCGCTCTCATACCTGAACTGACAGCAGGGGGCGCTCTCATACCTGAACTGACAGGAGGGGTCACTCTCATACCCAAATTGACAGCAGGGGGTGCTCTCATACCTGAATTGACAGAAAGGGGCGCTCTCATACCTGAACTGACAGCAGGGGGCGCTCTAATACCTGAACTGACGGCAAGGGGGCGCTCTCATACCCGAACTGACAGCAGGGGGCACTCTCATACCCGAACTGACAGCAGGGGGCGCTCTAATACATGAACTGACGGCAAGGGGCGCTCCGACATAAAACTCTAATGAAGGGAAAACTTTTACATTTGATCTGAAAACAGGAGGAACGCATAAATCTGACAGCAGGGGGCGCTATCACCTATGACCTGACAGTGGGGGGCGCTCTCATGCCTGAACTGACAGCAGGGGGCGCTCTCATGCCTGAACTGACAGCAGGGGGCGCTCTTATACCTGAACTGACAGCAGGGGGCGCTCTCATACCTGAACTGACAGCAGGGGGCGCTCTCATACCTGAACTGACAGCAGGGGGCGCTCTCATTCCTGAACCGACAGCAGGGGGCGCTCTCATACCTGAACTGACAGCAGGGGGCGCTCTCATACCGGAACCGACAGCAGGGGGCGCTCTCATTCCTGAACTGACAGCAGAGGGCGCTCTCATACCTGAACTGACAGCAGAGGGCGCTCTCATACCTGAACTGACAGCAGAGGGCGCTCTCATACCTGAACTGACAGCAGGGGGCGCTCTCATACCGGAACCGACAGCAGGGGGCGCTCTCATTCCTGAACCGACAGCAGGGGGCGCTCTCATTCCTGAACTGACAGCAGAGGGCGCTCTCATACCTGAACTGACAGCAGAGGGCGCTCTCATACCTGAACTGACAGCAGGGGACGCTCTCATTCCTGAACTGACAGCAGGGGGCGCACTCATACCTGAACTGACAGCAGGGGGTGCTCTCATACCTAAACTGACAGCAGGAGGCGCTCTCATACCTGAACTGACAGCAGGAGGCGCTCTCATATCTGAACTGACAGCAGGAGGCGCTCTCATATCTGAGCTGACAGCAGGAGGCGCTCTCATACCCGAACTGACAGCAGGGGGCCCTCTCATACCCGAACTGACAGAAGGGGGCGCTCTGACATAAAATCTGATAACAGAGGGAACTCTGAGCCAGAGATTGGATTTGGGTCACCAATTAAAATTTGGGGGCACTGCGCCCGAAGGGTGGAATTGAACCACTCTGTCGCTAGACAGCTACAGGTTTGAAGCCTGCACCCCAGACCACTGAGGATCATCCGGGCAGATAAATGTGGGAGCCATGTTGCTATATAAGGCACAGAGATGCAGAGGGGGTCAGCTCAGGGCGAGCACCTAATATTTACACCTCCCCCTCCTTCACCCCTTACCTATTACCCTCCCCTCCCCCACACCTCCTGCCCCCTCCAGCTCTGCTCATTCTTCTCCCCAGGGTCACAAATATCACCCCAGACACCCGAGACTGCAGACACAGCTGTATGCAAATCAGAGCAGTGCATGTTGGGAGTAGGGGAGGGGGTTGTCCTACACATGACCTGACAGCAGGGGGCGCTCCGACATAAAACCCTAATGAAGGGGAAGCTTTTACATTTGATCTGAATAACTGGAGGAACGCATGCATAAATCTGACAGCAGGCGGCGCTCCCACATATAATATGACAACAGGGGGCGCCTTCACCTATGAACTGACAGTGGGGGGCGCTCTCATACCTGAACTGACAGCAGGGGACGCTGTCACACCCAGTGGCGGCTGGTGCTCAAAATTTTTTTTTGGGGGGGGGGGGGGCGCAAACAGAAAAATTTAATAGGCATTGCTTTGCGGCAAAAAACGCTGTAAAAAATTGCATGACTTTGAGGTCGCAAAAGTGTGAAAGGGGCCTTCAGTAATAAGGTATAGTGTGCCCCCTTTCAATGCAGAGAGACCAGCGTGCCCCCTTTCAATGTACAGTGACCAGTGTGCCCCCTTCAAAACAGTGACCAGCGTACATGCCCCCTTTTAATGCAGTGACCTGCATACATGCCCCCTTTCAATGCAGTGACCTGCATACATGCCCCCTTTCAATGTAGTGACCAGCATACATGCCCCCTTTCAATGCAGTGACCAGCATACATGCCCCCTTTCAATGCAGTGACCAGCGTACATGCCCCCTTTTAATGCAGTGACCTGCATACATGCCCCCTTTCAATGCAGTAACCAGCATACATGCCCCAGTTCAATGCAGTGACCAGCATACATGCCCCCTTTAAATGCAGTGTGCCCCCCCCCCCCCCCGGAGACCATTACACTTACCTGGAGCCCCTGGAGCAGCCGCGGTGGCGCCTTCTCTTCAGTCCCCCGGCGTCTCCTCGAGTCCTCCCGCTCCTGCCTCCTCCTCGGCCAATGGCATGGGGTTTGCCTTGCGGCCAATCAGGAAGTGCGTATCGGGACCCGCTCCCTGATTGGCAGGAGGAGGATCCGTGTGACAATAGGAAATTTTCATTCGCTATTGTCACACAATGGGTGGGCTCGGGCGCACTGCTTTGCGCCCCGGCTCCACCCTTTGCTGCAGCCTATTAGAGCCTCTGGCTTGAATCAGGTGATGCCAAAAAAAAAACAAAGCCCCATTGAACTCCCTGCGTCCCCAACGCACCGGCCGTCACTGCTCATACCCGAACTGACAGCAGGGGCGCTCTGATACCTGAACTGACAGTAGGGGTCACTCTCATACCCAAATTGACAGCAGGGGGCGCTCTCATACCTGAATTGACAGAAAGGGGCGCTCTCATACCTGAACTGACAGCAGGGGGCGCTCTAATACCTGAACTGACAGCAGGGGCGCTCTAATACCTGAACTGACAGCAGGGGGCGCTCTAATACATGAACTGACGGCAAGGGGGTTCTCATACCTGAACTGACAGCAGGGGGCGCTCTCATACCTGAACTGACAGCAGGGGGCGCTCTCATACATGAACTGACGGCAGGGGGGGCTCTCATACCTGAACTGACAGCAGGAGGCGCTCTCATACCCGAACTGACAGCAGGAGGCACTCTCATATCCAAACTGACAGCAGGGGGCGCTCTGACATAAGATCTGATAACAGAGTGAGCTCTGACCCAGAGGTGGGATTGGGGTCACCAATTAAAATGTGTGGGCGCTGCGCCCGAAGGGTGGAATTGAACCACTCTGTCGCTAGACAGCTACAGGTTTGAATCTGCACCCCAGACCACTGAGGATCATCCGGGGAGTAAAAAAAAAAGGAGCAACGACTCTATATAAGGCACAGGGATGCAGAGGGTGTCAGCTCAGGGGGAGCACCAAATATATACACACCCCTCCCCCACACCACCTTCGCCCTCCAGCTCTGCTCCCTCTTATCCTCCGGGGTCACAAATTTCACCCCAGACACCCTGAGACTGCAGACACAGCTGTATGCAAATCAGAGCAGTGCATGCTGGGAGGAGAGGAGGGGCATTAATAACACAGGGTATTCCCACACATGACCTGACAGCAGGGGGCGCTCCGACATAAAACCCTAATGAAGGGAAAGATTTTACATTTGATCTGAAAACAGGAGAAACGCATAAATCTGACAGCAGGGGGCGCACTCACATATAATATGACAGCAGGGGACTCCTTCACCTATGACCTGACAGTAGGGGGGCGCTCTCAGGGGTCAAATCCTGGGGAAAAAAAGTGTGGGAACTCACCTAAGATCCCCCCCCCCTCAAAAATAAAAAAGTGTATATACAATGTTCTCCTATTTTAGCCAATAAAGTGCAGAATTCACACGCATTAAACAAGTAAATATAGCACCGATGTAACAATAAAATAATTCAGCCTGTGTGCTGTACTAACAATAAAACCCCCCAATGTGTGATAATGGTTTCCTCACAGGGAATTACTAACACAAGTTGCAATGACTGGGGGCCCCTCCTGCACTATGTTTCTATGCAAACTCCGATATGTGGGGCCCCTCCTGCCCCAAGGGGTCCGCACACTTGTTGGTCTGTGCAGAGGAGTGCGGCCGGGAATGCTGAGTGTGCCGGCCCGGGGCCCCTCTCCTCAGGCTGCCAGCATTGATTGTGCAAAGTGCAGCCCAGGCCCCGGGCCACTCACTCATCAGTGCCCATCAATGCAGCCTTACCAGTGCTCATCAATGCAGCCTTACCAGTGCCCATCAATGCACTTTTACCATTGTCCATCAAATGCGGCCTCATTAGCGCTTGGATAGATAACACACAGTGGCGATCTCCCTCTGTGCCGCGGATCTTGGATTTGAATATCCCGGCGCGCCCGTCCTCCCCTCCCTCAGTCCTCCTCCAGTGGCCGCTGTAACGAAGTTCCGCCTCCTAGACCGCCTCCTATAATACATGTCACACTGATTCAATTTGCTGGCATGGGATCAGTGTTCCAACTATCACTGGAGCCGGCCTAGGAGGCGGGACTTAGTTACAGCGGCCGCTGGAGGAGGAGGACCGAGGGGAGGGGAGGACATGCGTGCCGGAATGACACCCCACCCCCCCAATGTGTGTCACCCGGGGCGGACCGCCTTCCATTGGCACAGACGCCCTCCCCTTCCAGCACACTCACAGCAGGGCTGATCCTGGGCGTCACAGTGTGCCATGCCCAGGGAAGCAGCGAGCGGGCAGTGCCACTTGAGCTTCGGTGTCCCCCCTCTGCCTCGGCTCGCCTACTTCAAAGGTCAGTCCTGCAGGACGCGGCTGCTAACGGGAACGGCGTTCCTGCTGTGGAGAAAGTACAGGAACGGCGTTCCTATGTGTTCCTGCAGGACTGGAGCCCTGGTTGTATTACACAGAAGGTAGAGCGGGGGTGACATCTATCATTCAGTCCTAATACAAGAGGTTTCTTACTAGTCAGATGAAGACAGAAAGAGAAAAAACTAAAAAAAGAAAACAAATGCAGCCACCGCATCTAATGATTGGCAAGCTGCAATAGATGACATGTTTGGGTTTATTACTGCTTTAAATGTGAGCTGGTGTGCAGGCGGCACTGGAAGGGTTAAGCAGAGTGACAGACGAGCGTCCTGTGTGTGTAATCAAAGGCTCCTCCCCCTCCCCGCTCCTCTCCACTCCACTCCACCCCGGGGCGGGTCTACAGCTGTACATTCCTCGGGTGCCCGGGCACTCATATACACACACAGGGGCTCACGGGCAGGCGGGGTCGGAGGAGGAGCAATCCGAGCAAGTAAGTCCTGACTCGGGGGGGGGGGGGCGACGCGTGGGCACCAGGTCTGAAAGGGAACGGCGTTCCTGCTGTGGAAAAAGTACAGGAACGCCGTTCCCACGCATTTCTGCAGGACACAAGCCCTGGGCGCTCTCATACCTGAACTGACAGCAGGGGGCGCTCTCATACCTGAACTGACAGCAGGGGGCGCTCTCATACCTGAACTGACAGCAGGAGGCGCTCTCATACCTGAACTGACAGCAGGGGGCGCTCTCATACCTGAACTGACAGCAGGGGGTGCTCTCATACCTGAGCTGACAGCAGGGGGCGCTCTCATACCTGAACTGACAGCAGGAGGCGCTCTCATACCTGAACTGACAGCAGGGGGCGCGCTCATACCTAAACTGACAGCAGGGGGCGCTCTCATACCTGAACTGACAGCAGGGGGCGCTCTCATACCCGAACTGACAGCAGGGGGCGCTCTCATACCTGAACTGACAGCAGGGGGCACTCTCATATCTGAACTGACAGCAGGAGGCGCTCTCATACCCAAACTGACAGCAGGGGGCGCTCTCATACATGAACTGACAACAGGGGGCGCTCTCATACCTGAACTGACAGCAGGGGGCGCTCTCATACCTGAACTGACAGCAGGAGGCGCTCTCATACCTGAACTGACAGCAGGGGGCGCGCTCATACCTAAACTGACAGCAGGGGGCGCTCTCATACCTGAACTGACAGCAGGGGGCGCTCTCATACCCGAACTGACAGCAGGGGACGCTCTCATACCTGAACTGACAGCAGGGGGCACTCTCATATCTGAACTGACAGCAGGAGGCGCTCTCATACCCAAACTGACAGCAGGGGGCGCTCTCATACATGAACTGACAACAGGGGGCGCTCTCATACCTGAACTGACAGCAGGAGGCGCTCTCATACCCGAACTGACAGCAGGGGGTGCTCTCATACCTGAACTGACAGCAGGGAGGGCGCTCTCATAGCCGAACTGACAGCAGGGGGAGCTCTTATATCCGAACTGACAGCAGGGGGTGCTCTCATACCCGAAATGACAGCAGGGGGAGCTCTCATACCTGAACTGACAGGAGGGGGCGCTCTCATACCTGAACTGACAGCAGGGGGCACTCTCATACCCGAAATGACAGCAGGGGGAGCTCTCATGCCCAAAATGACAGGAGGGGGCGCTCTCATACCCGAACTGACAGAAGGGGGCGCTCTCATACCTAAACTGAGAGGAGGGGGCGCTCTCATACCCAAAATGACAGCAGGGGGAGCTCTCATACCCGAAATGACAGGAGGGGGCGCTCTCATACCTGAACTGACAGCAGGGGGCGCTCTGACATAAAATCTGATAACAGTGGGAACTCTGAGCCAGAGATTGGATTTGGGTCACCAATTAAAATGTGAGGGCGCTGCGCCCGAAGGGTGGAATTGAACCACTCTGTCCCTAGACAGCTACAGGTTTGAAGCCTGCACCCCAGACCACTGAGGATCATCCGGGCAGTTAAAAGAGGGAGCCACGTTGCTATATAAGGCACAGAGATGCAGAGGGGGTCAGCTCAGGGGGAGCACCTAATATTTACACCTCCCCCTCCTTCACCCCTTACCTATTATCCTCCCCTCCCCTCCCCCCCCCCACACCTCCTGCCCCCTCCAGCTCTGCTCATTCTTCTCCCCCAGGGTCACAAATATCACCCCAAACACCCGAGACTGCAGACACAGCTGTATGCAAATCAGAGCAGTGCATGTTGGGAGTAGGGGAGGGGGTTGTCCTACACATGACCTGACAGCAGGGGGCGCTCCGACATAAAACTCTAATGAAGGGGAAAGCTTTTACATTTGATCTGAAAAAAGGAGGAACGCATGCATAAATCTGACAGCAGGGGGCGCTTTCACATATAATATGACAACAGGGGGCGCCTTTACCTATGAACTGACAGTGGGGGGCGCTCTCATACCTGAACTGACAGCAGGGGACGCTGTCATACCCAGTGGCGGCTGGTGCTCAAATTTTTTTTTGGGGGGGGGGGGGGGCGCAAACAGAAAAATGTAATAGGCATTGCTTTGCGGTAAAAAAACGCTGTAAAAATTGCATGACTTTGAGGTCGCAAAAGTGTGAAAGGGGCCTTCAGTAATAAGGTATAGTGTGCCCCCTTCAAAACAGTGACCAGCGTACATGCCCCCTTTCAATACAGTGACCAACGTACATACCCCTTTTCAACGCAGTGACCTGCATACATGCCCCCTTTCAATGCAGTGACCAGCGTACATGCCCCAGTTCAATGCAGTGACCAGCATACATGCCCCCTTTAAATGCAGTGTGCCCCCCCCCCCTGGAGACCAGTACACTTACCTGGAGCCCTGGAATAGCCGCGGTGGCGCCTTCTCTTCAGTCCCCCGGCGTCTCCTCGAGTCCTCCCGCTCCTGCCTCCTCCTCGGCCAATGGCATGGGGTTTGCCTTGCGGCCAATTAGGAAGTGCGTATCGGACCCGCTCCCTGATTGGCCAGGAGGAGGATCCGTGTGACAATAGGGAATTTTCATTCGCTATTGTCACACAATGGGTGGGCTCGGGCGCACTGCTCTGCGCCCCGGCTCCACCCTTTGCTGCAGCCTATTAGAGCCTCTGGCTTGAATCAGGTGATGCCAAAAAAAACAAAGCCCCATTGAACTCCCTGCGTCCCCAACGCACCGGCCGCCACTGCTCATACCCGAACTGACAGCAGGGGCGCTCTGATACCTGAACTGACAGCAGGGGGCGCTCTCATACCCGAACTGAGAGCAGGAGCGCTCTCATACCTGAACTGACAGCAAGGGGTGCTCTCATACCTGAACTGACAGCAGGGGGCACTCTCATACCTGATCTGACAGCAGGGGGCGCTCTCATACCCGAACTGACAGCAGGGGGGCTCTCATATGGGAATTGACAGCAGGGGCGTTCTTATACCCGAACTGACAGGAAGGGGCGCTCTCATACCTGATCTGACAGCAGGGAGCGCTCTCATACCCGAACTGAGAGCAGGGGGTGCTTTCATACCTGAACTGACAGCAGGGGCGCTCTCATACCTGAATTGGCAGCAGGGGGCGCTCTCATACCCGAACTGACAGCAGGGGGGGCTCTCATATTGGAATTGACAGCAGGGGCGCTCTTATACCCGAACTGACAGGAAGAGGCCCTCTCATACCTGAACTGACAGCAGGGGGCGCTCTCATACCTGAACTGACAGCAGGGGGCACTCTCATATGGGAATTGACAGCAGGGGGCGTTCTTATACCCAAACTGACAGCAGGAGGCGCTCTCATACCTGAATTGACAGCAAGGGGTGCTCTGATACCTGAGCTGACAGTAGGGGGCGCTCTCATACCTGAACTGACAGCAGGGGGGGCTCTCATATGGGAATTGACAGCAGGGGCGTTCTTATACCCAAACTGACAGGAAGGGGCGCTCTCATACCTGAACTGACAGGAAGGGGCGCTCTCATACCCTTACTGAAAACAGGGGGCGCTCTCTTACCTGAACTGACAGCAGGAGGCTCTCTCATACATGAACTGACAGCAGGTGGCGCTCTGACATAAGATCTGATAACAGAGGGAGCTCTGACCCAAAGATGGGATTGGGGTCACCAATTAAAATTTGGGGGCGCTGCGCCCAAAGGGTGGAATTGAACCACTCTGTCGCTAGACAGCTACAGGTTTGAAGCCTGCACCCCAGACCACTGAGGATCATCCGGGCAGATGAAAGCAGGGGCCACGTTTCTATATAAGGCACGGGGATACAGAAAGGGTCAGCTCAGGGGGAGCACCAAATATATACACCCCCCTATACCCCTTACCTATCACCCTCCCCTCCCCCACACCTCCTGCCCCCTCCAACTCTGCTCATTCTTCCCCCCCAGGGTCACAAATATCACCCCAAACACCCGAGACTGCAGACACAGCTGTATGCAAGTCAGAGCAGTGCATGTTGGGAGTAGGGGAGGTGGTTGTCCTACACATGACCTGACAGCAGGGGGCGCTCCGACATAAAACTCTAATGAAGGGAAAGCTTTTACATTTGATCTGAAAACTGGAGGAACGCATAAATCTGACAGCAGGGGGCGCTCCCACATATAATATGACAACAGGGGGCGCCTTCACCTATGAACTGAAAGTGGGGGGTTCTCTCATACCTGAACTGACAGCAGGGGACGCTCTCATACCCAGTGGCGGCTGGTGCTCAAAATTTTTTTGGGGGGGGGGGGCGCAAACAGAAAAACGCTGTAAAAAATCGCGTGACTTTGAGGTCGCAAAAGTGTGAAAGGGGCCTTCAGTAATTAAAGTATAGTGTGCCCCCTTTCAATGCAGAGTGACCAGCATGCCCCCTTTCAATGCAGAGAGACCAGCGTGCCCCCTTTCAATGCAGAGAGACCAGCGTGCCCCCTTTCAATGCACAGAGACCAGCGTGCCCCCTTTCAATGCAGAGAGACCAGCGTGCCCCCTTCAATGCAGTGACCAGCGTACATGCCCCCTTTCAAAGCAGTGACCAGCATACATGCCCCCTTTCAATGCAGTGACCAGCGTACATGCCCCCTTTCAATGCAGTGACCAGCGTACATGCCCCCTTTCAATGCAGTGACCAGCATACATGCCCCCTTTCAATGCAGTGACCAGCGTACATGCCCCCTTTCAATGCAGTGACCAGCGTACATGCCCCCTTTCAATGCAGTGACCAGCGTACATGCCCCCTTTCAATGCAGTGACCAGCATACATGCCCCCTTTAAATGCAGTGACCAGCATACATGCCCCCTTTAAATGCAGTGACCAGCATACATGCCCCCTTTCAATGCAGTGTGCCCCATTCCCCCCCCCCCCCCCGGGAGCAGTGCACTTACCTGGAGCCCTGGAGCAGCCGCGGTGGCGCCTTCTCTTCAGTCCCCCGACGTCTCCTCGAGTCCTCCCGCTCCCGCCTTCTCCTCAGCCAATGGCATGGGGTTTGCCTTGCGGCCAATCAAGAAGTGCGTATCGGACCCGCTCCCTGATTGGCCAGGAGGAGGATCCGTGTGACAATAGGGAATTTTCATTCGCTATTGTCACACAATGGGTGGGATCGGGGCGCACTGCTCTGCGCCCCGGCTCCACCCTTTGCTGCAGCCTATTAGAGCCTCTGGCTCGAATCAGGTGATGCCAAAAAAAAAAACAAAGCCCCATTGAACTCCCTGCGTCCCCAACGCACGGGCCGCCACTGCTCATACCCGAACTGACAGCAGGGGCGCTCTCATGTGGGAATTGACAGCAGGGGACGCTCTAACATAAGATCTGATGACAGGGGGAACTCTAACCCAGAGATGGGATTGGGGCCATCTGGTAAGGTTGGGGATGCTGCGCTCTGAGTGTGGAATTGAACCACTCTGTCGCTTGACAGCTACAGGTTTGAAGCCTGCACCCCAGACCACTGAGGATCATCTGGGCAGATGAAAGGAAGAGCCACGTCTCTATATAAGGCACAGGGATGGGGAAGGGGTCAGCTCAGGGGGAGCATCAAATATATACAACCCCTTCCCCCACACCTTACCTATCACCCTCCCCTCCCCCACACCACCTGCCCCCTCCAGCTCTGCTCCCTCTGATCCCCCGGGGTCACAAATATCACCCCAGACACCCCGAGACTGCAGACACAGCTGTATGCAAATCAGAGTAGTGCATGTTGGGAGTAGGGGAGGGTCATTGACAGCACAGGGGTTGTCCTACACATGACCTGACAGGAGGGGGCGCTCCGACATAAAACCCTAATGAAGGGAAAGATTTTACATTTGATCTGAAAACAGGAGGAACGCATGCATAAATCTGACAACAGGGGGCGCTCTCATCTATAACCTGACAGCAGGGGGCTCTCTCATACCTGAATTGACAGCAGGGGGGGCTCTCCGGGGTCAAATGTGGGAACTCACCTAAGGTCATCACCCACCCCCACCTCAAAACTAGAAAAGTATGTATATATATCATTTTTTTTTAATATGTACAAACAAGGCTTTATTAAAAGGTTAAAATCACACTCACATGGAATCGGATGTATTATGGGAACAACATATCCAAGGTATCCGATGTGAGTGTGATTTTAACCTTTTAATAAAGCCTTGTTTGTACATATTACGCTATGGGTATCTGTTCCCCCTTTATGTGAGAGGAGAGGAGGAGGTGCTGCCTATATCCCTACTAGTTTGGAGTGGAATCCTGAGGGGATCGCCATCCGGAAGTGGAGGATTATTGATTGAATAAAGCGCTAAACCCTAGCGCTAAGGGTACGTGTCCACTCTCAAGGGGGGGAGCACAGTGGTGAGGTGAAGGATATGATGGTTGCTGAGTGATCGATAAAGAAGTCTTGTGTTTCATCACACAACGAGTTTCCAACCTTTCGTGTGTCTTCACCCTGAGAATATTATGGACTCATGAACTTTAAGGCTTTATATCTATTCACTACTTTGTTAGGCTGCTAATAATTGCCATATACCTTCAACCTCGTCAGAGGCGGTTTTTAGCGCTGCTAGTGTTTATTTGGGCAAAGGCTCTTATACGCACCTTTTTTATATTGATGTCACTCCAATAGTGAAGGATCGGCTCGGGGGGGGGGGGGGGGGGCGACGCATGGGCACCGGGACTCAAAGGGAAGGGCGTTCCTGCTGTGGAAGAAGTGCAGGAATGCCATTCCCACTCCTTCCTGCAGGACACGAGCCCTGGGTGCTCTCATACCTGAACTGACAGCAGGGGGCTATCTCATACCTGAACTGACAGCAGGAGGCGCTCTAATACCTGAACTGACAGCAGGGGGCCCTCTCATACCTGAACTGATAGAATGGGGGGTGCGCTCTCCTACCCGAACTGACAGCAGGGGGCGCTCAAATACCTGAACTGGCAGCAGGAGGCGCTCTAATACCTGAACTGACAGCAGGAGGCGCTCTCATACCTGAACTGACAGCAGGGGGTACTCTCATACCCGAACTGACAGCAGGGGCCCCTCTAATACCTGAACTGACAGTAGGAGGCGCTCTAATACCTGAACTGACAGGAGGGGGCGCTCTCATACCTGAACTGACAGCAGGGGGCGCTCTCATATCCGAACTGACAGCAGAGGACGCTCTCATACCTGAACTGACAGCAGGGGGCGCTCTCCTACCCAAACTGACAGCAGGGGGCGCTCTCATACCTGAACTGGCAGCAGGAGGCGCTCTAATACCTGAACTGACACCAAGGGGCGCTCTAATACCTGAACTGACAGCAGGGGGCTATCTCATACCTGAACTGACAGCAGGGGGCGCTCTCATACCTGAACTGACAGCAGGGGGCTATCTCATACCTGAACTGACAGCAGGGGGCGCTCTCATACCTGAACTGACAGCAGGAGTCGCTCTAATACCTGAACTGACAGCAGGGGGCCCTCTCATACCTGAACTGACAGCAGGAGGCGCTCTAATACCTGAACTGACAGCAGGGGGCTATCTCATACCTGAACTGACAGCAGGGGGCGCTCTCATACCTGAACTGACAGCAGGAGGCGCTCTAATACCTGAACTGACAGCAGGGGGCCCTCTCATACCTGAACTGACAGCAGGAGGCGCTCTAATACCTGAACTGACAGCAGGGGGCCCTCTCATACCTGAACTGATAGAATGGGGGGTGCGCTCTCCTACCCGAACTGACAGCAGGGGGCGCTCAAATACCTGAACTGGTGGCAGGAGGCGCTCTAATACCTGAACTGACAGCAGGAGGCGCTCTCATACCTGAACTGACAGCAGGGGGTACTCTCATACCTGAACTGACAGCAGGGGGCGCTCAAATACCTGAACTGGCAGCAGGAGGCGCTCTCATACCTGAACTGACAGCAGGGACCAATCTCATACCTGAACTGACAGTAGGAGGCGCTCTAATACCTGAACTGACAGGAGGGGGCGCTCTCATACCTGAACTGACAGCAGGGGGCGCTCTCATATCCGAACTGACAGCAGAGGACGCTCTCATACCTGAACTGACAGCAGGGGGCGCTCTCCTACCCAAACTGACAGCAGGGGGCGCTCTCATACCTGAACTGGCAGCAGGAGGCGCTCTCATACCTGAACTGACACCAAGGGGCGCTCTAATACCTGAACTGACAGCAGGGGTGCTCTACATAATATTTGATAACAGAGGGACCTCTGACCGAGAGGAGGGTTCAGGGTCACCAGGTAAAATTTGGGGGTGCTGCGCCCAAAGGGTGGAATTGAACCACTCTGTTGCTAGACAGCTACAGGTTTGAAGCCTGCACCCCAGACCACTGAGGATCATCCGGGCAGAAAATAGGGGGAGCCACTACTCTATATAAGGCACAGGGATGTGGAGACGTTCAGCTCAGGGGGAGCACCAAATATATACACCCCCCCCCCCTCCCACGCCTTACCTATCACCCTACCCTCCCCCACATCACCTGCCCCCTCCAGTTCTGCTCCTTCTTATCCTCCAGGGTCACAAATATCACCCCAGTCATCCCGAGACCGCAGACACAGCTGTATGCAAATCAGAGCATTGCATTTTGGGAGGAGGGGAGGGGCATTGACAGGACAGGGGTGGTCCTACTCATCACCTGACAGCAGGGGGCGCTCCGACATAAAACCCTAATGAAGGGAAAGCTTTTAAATTTGATCTGAAAACAGGAGGAGCGCATGCATAAATCTGACAGCAGGGGACGCTTTCACCTATGACCTGACAGTGGGGGGCTCTCTCATACCCGAACTGACAGCAGGGGGCGCTCTCATACCTGAACTAACAGCAGGGGGCGCTCTTATACCTGAACTGACTTTTTTTCTTAAAGCCCGAAGCGTGTGAATCACACTCAAAAAAGACTTAGCACCCGGTGCATAAAAAAGTGCACACACGCAAACGTGAACACACAAAAACTGCACAGGGTGTGCGAAATGGTCTGGCCTCCGAAGAGGTTGGACCTATACCTTGATCCCCCGGGGCGCAAGACTCTTGACAGGGACTGAGGTACTTTCAATGGTCTGCCTGGCCGAGACCTGGCAAACCCCGTTCTCCAGGGGGACTGCCGAAACAGCCCACCCCAAGTACTGGGTGGGGCTCCCCCGAAGGGAGACCCCATGAGAGAGGGCGAACTAAGCCAAAAGGCCATATCCACCCCCTCCCAAGACTTTCAAGGTAGGCCCAGAGACCCACACCGTACTCGTCGTGCATGGAAAAGAAGAGTGATAGTGAAGTGACACACCACAAAGAAAAAAACACACAAACGAAAAGGTGGGGGAGGGGAAGTGGAGAGGGGAATTAGTGCCAATGTGAAAAACAAAGGCAGGCCTTCCGGCCGGAATATAAATTCCTCTGGTCGAAGCCAAAAGGCCTTGCCCAAGAGGCAGGTGCTTAAAAAAGTGTGATGGTGCAGTGACCATGGTGCCGAAAAACTCAAGGCGAGCTGCCCCTCACCAGTGAGAATTAAGGCCACCCCAGGGGCACATACACTACGGGTCTTTTCTACCCCGGCCCAAGTGTAGCCCTATCCTACCAGGAGGCATCAGAACTTTAGACAGCTTAGGGTGAGCCTACCTTCAACTGGGAACAAGCCTTTTGCAAGGCCAGATTCAACCCAGGAGGAAAGGCTCCCCCACCGCCACCGCCGTTCCTTACCAATCACATCCAGGAGCAGTACTAACTGGCCGCAGATCCAGTTTTCTCGCTCCCTTCAAACTGGTAGGGGCGGACCCATTCAAATCAGGAAGGCAATGGAACCATCCGGCTTTCTCTGGTTTGGCCTACTCCGGTCCTCCAGTTACGCCCAGAGCGCCCCGGTTAACTTCGGCCACCACCGATACTAACCTTCAGGTTCCATTCCAACACTGATAAGAACAGATACTACACTTGATCTTAGCCAAAAGGCCGAGAAGCGATATATACCTGAACTGACTGCAGGGGGCGCTCTCTTACCTGAAGTGACAGCAGGGGGGGGCTCTCAAATCCTGGGCAAAAAAGTGTGGGAACTCACCTAAGATCTCCCCCACCTCAAAAATAAAAAAGTGTATATATATAATGTTCTCCTATTTTAGCAAATAAAGTGCAGAATTCACACGCATTAAACAAGTAAATATAGCACCGATGTAACAATAAAATAATTCAGCCTGTGTGCTGTACTAACAATAAAACCCCCCAATGTGTGATAATGGTTTCCTCCCAGGGAATTACTAACACAAGTTGCAATGACTGGGGGCCCCTCCTGCACTATGTTTCTATGCAAACTCCGATATGTGGGGCCCCTCCTGCCCCAAGGGGTCCGCACACTTGTTGGTCTGTGCAGAGGAGTGCGGCCGGGAATGCTGAGTGTGCCGGCCCGGGGCCCCTCTCCTCAGGCTGCCTGTATTGATTGCCCAAAGTGCGGCCCAGGCCCCGGGCACTCACTCCTCAGTGCCCATCAATGCAGCCTTACCAGGGCCCATCAATGCAGCCTTACCAGTGCTCATCAATGCAGCCTTACCAGGGCCCATCAAATGCGGCCTTACCAGTGCCCATAAAATCTGGTGTTACCAGTGCCCAGCAATACAGCCTGACCAGTGCTAAGCCACCTAGTCTTGCCAGTGCCTATGAATGCGGCCTTACCAGTGCCCATCAATATAGCCTCATTAGCGCTTGGATAGATAACACACAGCGGCGATCTCCCTCTGTGCCTCAGATCTTGGATTTGAATATCCCGGCGCGCCCATCCTCCCCTCCCTCAGTCCTCCTCCAGCGGCCGCTGTAATGAAGTCCCGCCTCCTAGACCGCCTCCTATAATAAATTTCACACTGATTCAATTTGCTGGCATGGGATCAGTGTTCCACCTATCACTGGAGCCGGTCTAGGAGGCGAGACTTTGCTATAGCAGACGCTGGAAGGGGAGGAAGGCCGAGGGAGGGGAGGACATGCGTGCCGGAATGACACCCCACCCCACCCCCCCCAATGTGTGTCACCCGGGGCGGACCGCCTTCCATTGGCACAGACGCCCTCCCCTTCCAGCACACCCACAGCAGGGCCGATCTTGGGCGTCACAGTGTGCCATGCCCAGGGAAGCAGCGAGCGGGCAGTGCCACTTGAGCTTCGGTGTCCCCCCTCTGCCTCGGCTCGCATACTTCAAAGGTCAGTCCTGCAGGACGCGGCTGCTAACGGGAACGGCGTTCCTGCTGTGGAGAAAGTACAGGAACGGCGTTCCTATGTGTTCCTGCAGGACTGGAGCCCTGGTTGTATTACACAGAAGGTAGAGCGGGGGTGACATCTATCATTCAGTCCTAATACAAGAGGTTTCTTACTAGTCAGATGAAGACAGAAAGAGAAAAAACTAAAAAAAGAAAACAAATGCAGCCACCGCATCTAATGATTGGCAAGCTGCAATAGATGACATGTTTGGGTTTATTACTGCTTTAAATGTGAGCTGGTGTGCAGGCGGCACTGGAAGGGTTAAGCAGGGTGACAGACGAGCGTCCTGTGTGTGTAAACAGAGGCTCCTCCCCCTCCCCGCTCCTCTCCGCCCCAGGGCGGGTCTACAGCTGTACATTCCTCCGGTGCCCGGGCACTCATATACACACACAGGGGCTCACGGGAAGGCGGGGTCGGAGGAGGAGCAATCCGAGCAAGTAAGTCCTGAGACTCGTCTCCTTCACTATGCGGCGATGCCACTCGAATAGTGAAGGATCGGCTTGGAAGGCGACGCGTGGGCATCGGGACTCAAAGGGAAGGGCGTTCCTGCTGTGGAAGAAGTGCAGGAACGCCGTCCCACGCATTCCTGCAGGACACGAGCTCTGGGCGCTCTCATACCTGAATTGACAGCAGGGGGCGCTCTCATACCTGAACTGACAGCAGGGGGCGATCTCATACCTGAACTGACAGCAGGTGGCGCTCTCATACCCGAACTAACAGCAGGGGGCGCTCTCCTACCCGAACTGACAGCAGGGGGCGCTCAAATACCTGAACTGGCAGCAGGAGGCGCTCTAATACATGAACTGACAGCAGGGGGCGCTCTCATAACCGAACTGACAGCAGAGGACGCTCTCATACCTGAACTGACAGTAGGAGGCGCTCTAATACCTGAACTGGCAGCAGGAGGCGCTCTAATACCTGAACTGGCAGCAGGAGGCGCTCTAATACCTGAACTGACAGCAGGGGGCGCTCTCATAACCGAACTGACAGCAGAGGACGCTCTCATACCTGAACTGACAGCAGGGGGCGCTCTCCTACCCGAACTGACAGCAGGGGGCACTCTCATACCTGAACTGGCAGCAGGGGGTCTCTCCTACCCGAACTGACAGCAGGGGGCGCTCTCATACCTGAACTGACAGCAGGGGTGCTCTACATAATATTTGATAACAGAGGGACCTCTGACTGAGAGGAGGGTTTGGGGTCACCTGGTAAAATTTGGGGGCGCTGCGCCCGAAGGGTGGAATTGAACCACTCTGTTGCTAGACAGCTACAGGTTTGAAGCCTGCACCCCAGACCACTGAGGATCATCCGGGCAGAAAACAGTTGGAGTCACTACTCTATATAAGGCACAGGGATGCGGAGACTTTCAGCTCAGGGGGAGCACCAAATATATACACCCCCCCCCTCCCACGCCTAACCTATCACCCTACCCTCCCCCACATCACCTGCCCCCTCCAGTTCTGCTCCTTCTTGTGCTCCGGGGTCACAAATATCACCCCAGTCACCCCGAGACCGCAGACACAGCTGTATGCAAATCAGAGCATTGCATTTTGGGAGTAGGGGAGGGGCATTGACAGGACAGGGGTGGTACTACTCATCACCTGACAGCAGGGGGCGCTCCGACATAAAAACCTAATGAAGGGAAAGCTTTTAAATTTGATCTGAAAACAGGAGGAGCGCATGCATAAATCTGACAGCAGGGGACGCTTTCACCTATGACCTGACAGTGGGGGGCTCTCTCATACCCGAACTGACAGCAGGGGGCGCTCTCATACCTGAACTAACAGCAGGGGGCGCTCTCATATCTGAACTGACAGCAGGGGGGGGGCTCTCAAATCCTGGGCAAAAAAGTGTGAGAACTCACCTAAGATCCCACCCCCCCCCTCAAAAATAAAAAAGTGTGTATATAATGTTCTCCTATTTTAGCAAATAAAGTGCAGAATTCACACGCATTAAACAAATAAATATAGCACCGATGTAACAATAAAATAATTCAGCCTGTGTGCTGTACTAACAATAAAACCCCCCAATGTGTGATAATGGTTTCCTCCCAGGGAATTACTAACACAAGTTGCAATGACTGGGGGCCCCTCCTGCACTATGTTTCTATGCAAACTCCGATATGTGGGGCCCCTCCTGCCCCAAGGGGTCCGCACACTTGTTGGTCTGTGCAGAGGAGTGAGGCCGGGAATGCTGAGTGTGCCGGCCCGGGGCCCCTCTCCTCAGGCTGCCAGCATTGATTGTGCAAAGTGCAGCCCAGGCCCCGGGCCACTCACTCCTCAGTGCCCATCAATGCAGCCTTACCAGTGACCATCAAAAGCGGCCTTACCAGTGCCCATCCATACAGCCTGACCAGTGCTAAGCAACTTAGTCTTGCCAGCGCCTATGAATGCGGCCTTACCAGTGCCCAGCAATGCAGCTTTGCCAGTACCCATCAATACAGCCTTACCAGTGCCCAGTAATGCAGTTTTACCATTGACCATCAATACAGCCTTACCAGTGCCCATTTATACAGCCTTACCAGTGCCCAGCAATGAAGCCTTACCAGTGCCCAGCAATGCAGCCTTACCAGTGCCCATCAATACAGCCTTATTAGTGCCCATCAATGCAGCCTTATCAGTGCCCAGCAATCGAGCCTTACCAGTGCCCATCAATGCAGCCTTACCAGTGCCCATCAATACAGCCTTACCAGTGCCCAGTAACGCAGTTTTACCATTGACCATCAATACAGCCTTTCCAGTGCCCATTTATACAGCCTTACCAGTGCCCAGCAATGAAGCCTTACCAGTGCCCAGCAATGCAGCCTTACCAGTGCCCATCAATACAGCCTTATTAGTGCCCATAAATGCAGCCTTATCAGTGCCCAGCTATCGAGCCTTACCAGTGCCCATCAATGCAGCCTTACCAGTGCCCAGCAATGCAGCCTCACCAGTGCCCAGCAATGCAGCCTTACCAGTGCCCAGCAATGAAGCCTTACCAGTGCCCAGCAATGCAGCCTTACCAGTGCCCATCAATACAGCCTTATTAGTGCCCATCAATGCAGCCTTATCAGTGCCCAGCAATCGAGCCTTACCAGTGCCCATCAATGCAGCCTTACCAGTGCCCATCAATACAGCCTTACCAGTGCCCAGTAACGCAGTTTTACCATTGACCATCAATACAGCCTTTCCAGTGCCCATTTATACAGCCTTACCAGTGCCCAGCAATGAAGCCTTACCAGTGCCCAGCAATGCAGCCTTACCAGTGCCCATCAATACAGCCTTATTAGTGCCCATAAATGCAGCCTTATCAGTGCCCAGCTATCGAGCCTTACCAGTGCCCATCAATGCAGCCTTACCAGTGCCCAGCAATGCAGCCTCACCAGTGCCCAGCAATGCAGCCTTATTAGTGCCCAGCAATGCAGCCTCATTAGCGCTTGGATAGATAACACACAGCGGCGATCTCCCTCTGTGCCGTGGATCTTGGACTTGAATATCCCGGCGCGCCCGTCCTCCCCTCCCTCGGTCCTCCTCCAGCGGCTGCTATAATGAAGTCCCGTCTCCTAGACCGCCTCCTATAATACATGTCACACTGATTCAATTTGCTGGCATGGGATCAGTGTTCCACCTATTACTGGAGCCGGCCTAGGAGGCGGGACTTTGTTACAGCGGCCGCTGGAGGAGGAGGACCGAGGGAGGGGAGGACATGCGTGCCGGAATGACACCCCACCCCCCCAATGTGTGGCACCCAGGGCGGACCGCCTTCCATTGGCACAGACGCCCTCCCCTTCTAGCACACCCACAGCAGGGCCGATCTTGGGCGTCACAGTGTGCCATGCCCAGGGAAGCAGCGAGCGGGCAGTGCCACTTGAGCTTCGGTGTCCCCCCTCTGCCTCGGCTCGCATACTTCATAGGTCAGTCCTGCAGGACGCGGCTGCTAACGGGAACGGCGTTCCTGCTGTGGAGAAAGTACAGGAACGGCGTTCCTATGTGTTCCTGCAGGACTGGAGCCCTGGTTGTATTACACAGAAGGTAGAGCGGGGGTGACATCTATCATTCAGTCCTAATACAAGAGGTTTCTTACTAGTCAGATGAAGACAGAAAGAGAAAAAAAACTAAAAAAAGAAAACAAATGCAGCCACCGCATCTAATGATTGGCAAGCTGCAATAGATGACATGTTTGGGTTTATTACTGCTTTAAATGTGAGCTGGTGTGCAGGCGGCACTGGAAGGGTTAAGCAGGGTGACAGACGAGCGTCCTGTGTGTGTAAACAGAGGCTCCTCCCCCTCCCCGCTCCTCTCCGCCCCAGGGCGGGTCTACAGCTGTACATTCCTCCGGTGCCCGGGCACTCATATACACACACAGGGGCTCACGGGCAGGCGGGGTCAGAGGAGGAGCAATCCGAGCAAGTAAGTCCTGAGACTCGTCTCCTTCACTTCACTATGCGGCGATGCCACTCGAATAGTGAAAGATCGGCTCGGGGGGGGGGGGGGGGGGGGCGACGCGTGGGCACCGGGTCTGAAAGGGAACGGCGTTCCTGCTGTGGAAAAAGTGCAGGAACGCCGCTCCCACGCATTCCTGCAGGACACGAGCCCTGGGCGCTCTCATACTAAACTGCCAGCAGGGGGCGCTCTCATACCAAACTGCCAGCAGGGGGCGCTCTCATACCTGAACTGACAGCAGGGGGCGCTCTCATACCTGAACTGACAGCAGGGGGCGCTCTCATACCTGAACTGACACCAGGGGGCGCTCTCACATAAAATCTGATAACAGAGGGACCTCTGAGGGTCGGTTCACATTTGTGCGAGTGCGGAGATTGCATGTAATTCGGAGCGCACTGCTCCTTCATTACATGCGATCGGATGTGGAGATGCGATTTCAGCCATACACTTTGTATCCGCACCAAACACGCACAGGACCCTTTTTTCCAGCCGCATCAGGATCGGATCGCACAGTGGTTCACTCTTGTATGATCGGATCCTGCGTGAACTGTCAGATCGCACTGCGATATGCGATCAAACTGGGGGTGTCGTTAACATTTAATTGACACCCCCTGCGTATCGCATATGGCAGTGTGAACTGCCAGAGGTGCGTTTGCGATGCGGGAACAGGCTGCGAATTTGTATCCTTCCCACATCGCACAAGTGTGACCCGGGACTGACCCAGAGGAAGGTTTGGGGTCACCAGGTAAAATATGGGGGCGCTGCGCCTGAAGGGTGGAATTGAACCACTCTGTCGCTAGACAGCTACAGGTTTGAAGCCTGCACCCCAGACCACTGAGGATCATCCAGGCAAATGGAAGGTGGAGCCACGACTCTATATAAGGCACAGGGATGCTGAGAGGGTCAGCTCAGGGGGAGCACCAAATATATACACCCCTCCCCCACCCCTTACCTATCACCCTCCCCTCCCTCACACCACCTGCCCCCTCCAGCTCTGCTCCCTCTGATCCCCCGTGGTCACAAATATCACACCAGTCACCCCGAGACCGCAGACACAGCTGTATGCAAATCAGAGCATTGCATGTTGGGAGTAGGGGAGGGGCATTGACAGCACAGAGGTTGTCCTACACATGACCTGACAGCAGGGGGCGCTCCAACATAAACCCCTAATGAAGGGAAAGCTTTTACATTTGATCTGAAAACAGGAGGAGCGCATGCATAAATCGGAGAACAGGGGGCGCTATCACCTATAACCTGACAGTGGGGGGCGCTCTCATACCTGAACTGACAGCAGGGGGCGCTCTCATACCTGAACTGGCAGCAGGGGGCGCTCTCATACCTGAACTGACAGCAGGGGGCGCTCTCATACCTGAACTGGCAGCAGGGGGCGCTCTCACAACTTAACTGACAGCAGGGGGCGCTCTCATACCTGAACTGACAGCAGGGGGCACTCTCACAACTTAACTGACAGCAGGGGGCGCTCTCATACCTGAACTGACTGCAGGGGGGGCTCTCGGGGGTCAAATCCTGGGGAAAAAAAGTGTGGGAACTCACCTACGACCCCACCCCCCCCTCAAAAATAAAAAAGTGTATATATATATTGTTCTCCTTTTTTAGCAAATAAAGTGCAGAATTCACACGCATTAAACAAATAAATATAGCACCGATGTAACAATAAAATAATTCAGCCTGTGTGCTGTACTAACAATAACCCCCCCAATGTGTGATAATGGTTTCCTCCCAGGGAATTACTAACACAAGTTGCAATGACTGGGGGCCCCTCCTGCACTATGTTTCTATGCAAACTCCGATATGTGGGGCCCCTCCTGCCCCAAGGGGTCCGCACACTTGTTGGTCTGTGCAGAGGAGTGGGGCCGGGAATGCTGAGTGTGCCGGCCCGGGGCCCCTCTCCTCAGGCTGCCTCCATTGATTGTGCAAAGTGCAGCCCAGCCCCCGGGCCACTCACTCATCAGTGCCCATCAATGCAGCCTTACCAGTGCCCATCAATGCAGCCTTACCAGTGCCCATAAAATGTGGTCTTACCAGTGCCCATCCATATAGCCTGACCAGTACTAAGCAACCTAGTCTTGCCAGTCCCCAGGAATACAGTCTTACCATTGACCATCAAAGCAGCCTCATTAGCGCTTGGATAGATAACACACAGCGGCGATCTCCCTCTGTGCCGTTGATCTTGGATTTGAATATCCCGGCGCGTCCGTCCTCCCCTCCCTCAGTCCTCCTCCAGTGGCCACTATAACAAAGTCCCTCCTCCTAGACCGCCTCCCATAATAAATGTCACACTGATTCAATTGGCTGGCATGGGATCAGTGTTCCTCCTATCACTGGAGCGGTCTAGGAGGCGGGACTTTGTTATAGCGGCCGCTGGAGGAGGACCGAGGGGAGGGGAGGACATGCGTGCCAGAATGACACCCCACCCCCCCAATGTGTGGCACCCAGGGCAGACCGCCTTCCATTGGCACAGACGCCCTCCCCTTCTAGCACACTCACAGCAGGGCTGATCTTGGGCGTCACAGTGGGCCATGCCCAGGGAAGCAGCGAGCGGGCAGTGCCACTTGAGCTTCGGTGTCCCCCCTCTGCCTCGGCTCGCATACTTCAAAGGTCAGTCCTGCAGGACGCGGCTGCTAACGGGAACGGCGTTCCTGCTGTGGAGAAAGTACAGGAACGGCGTTCCTATGTGTTCCTGCAGGACTGGAGCCCTGGTTGTATTACACAGAAGGTAGAGCGGGGGTGACATCTATCATTCAGTCCTAATACAAGAGGTTTCTTACTAGTCAGATGAAGACAGAAAGAGAAAAAAAACTAAAAAAAGAAAACAAATGCAGCCACCGCATCTAATGATTGGCAAGCTGCAATAGATGACATGTTTGGGTTTATTACTGCTTTAAATGTGAGCTGGTGTGCAGGCGGCACTGGAAGGGTTAAGCAGGGTGACAGGCGAGCGTCCCGTGTGTGTAATCAGAGGCTCCTCCCCCTCCCCGCTCCTCTCCGCCCCGGGGCGGGTCTACAGCTGTACATTCCTGGGGTGTCCGGGCACTCATATACACACACAGGGGCTCACGGGCAGGCGGGGTCGGAGGAGGAGCAATCCGAGCAAGTAAGTCCTGACTCGTCTCCTGCAGGACGCAAGCCCTGCGCGCTCTCATACCTGAACTGACAGCAGGGGGCGCTCTCATACATGAGCTGACGGCGGGGGGCGCTCTCAGATCGGAGCTGACAGCAGGGGGCGCTGTGACATAAGATCTCATAACAGAGGGATCTCTGACCCAGAGATGGGATTGGGGTCACCAGAGAAAATTTGAGGGTGCAACGCCCGAAGGGTGGAATTGAACCACTCTGTCGCTAGACAGCTACAGGTTTGAAGCCTGCACCCCAGACCACTGAGGATCAACCGGGCAGAAAACAGGGGGAGCCACGTCTCTATATAAGGCACTGGGATGCGGAGAGGGTCAGCTCAGGGGGAGCACCAAATATATACACCCCCCTCCCCCACCTATCATCCTACCCTCCCCCACACCACCTGCCCCCTCCAGCTCTGCTCCTTCTTATCCTCCGGGGTCACAAATATCACCCCAGACACCCCGAGACCGCAGACACAGCTGTATGCAAATCAGAGCAGTGCATGTTGGGAGTAGGGGAGGGGCATTGACAGCAAAGGGGTTGTCCTACATATGACCTGACAGCAGGGGGCGCTCCGACATAAAACCCTAATAAAACAGGAGGAACGCATGCATAAATATGACAACAGGGGGCGCCTTCACCTATGAACTGACAGCAAGTGGCGCTCTCATGCCTGAACTGACAGCAGGGGGGGGGGGGCGCTCTCATACCCGAACTGACAGCAGGTGGCGCTCTCATACCTGATCTGACAGCAGGGGGGGCGCTCTCCTACCCGAACTGACAGCGGGGGGCGCTCTAATACCTGAACTGGCAGCAGGAGGCGCTCTGACATAAGATATGATAACAGAGAGACCTCTGACCCTGAGGAGGGTTTGGGGTCACCAGGCAAAATTTGTGGGTGCTGCGCCCGAAGGGTGGAATTGAACCACTCTGTCGCTAGACAGCTACAGGTTTGAAGCCTGCACCCCAGACCACTGAGGATCATCCGGGCAGAAAAGAGAGGGAGCTATGTTTCTATATAACGCACAGGAATCCGGAAGGGGTCAACTCAGGGGGAGCACCAAATATATACACCCATCTCCTTCACCCCTTACCTATCACCCTACCCTCCCCCACACCACCTGCCCCCTCCAGCTCTGCTCCTTCTTATCCACCGGGGTCACAAATATCACCCCAGACACCCAGAGACCGCAGACATAGCTGTATGCAAATCAGAGCAGTGCATGTTGGGAGTAGGGGAGGGGCATTGACAGCACAGGGGTTGTCCTACATATTACCTGACAGCAGGGGGCGCTCCGACATTAAACCCTAATGAAGGGAAAGCTTTTAATTTTGATCTGAATACAGGAGGAACGCATGCCTAAATCTGACAGCAGGGGGCGCTCCCACATATAATATGACAACAGGGGGGCGCTATCACCCATGACCTGACAGTGGGGGGCTCTCTCATACCTGAACTGACAGTGGGGGGCTCTCATACCTGAACTGACTGCAGGGGGGGCTCTCAGGGGTCAAATCCTCAGGAAAAAAGTGTGGGAACTCACCTAAGACCCCCCCCCCCACCTCAAAAATAGAAAAGTGTATATATATTGTTCTCCTATTTTAGCAAATAAAGTGCAGAATTCACACGCATTAAACAAGTAAATATAGCAGAGATGTAACAATAAAATAATTCAGCCTGTGTGCTGTACTAACAATAAAACCCCCCAATGTGTGATAATGGTTTCCTCACAGGGAATTACTAACACAAGTTGCAATGACTGGGGGCCCCTCCTGCACTATGTTTCTATGCAAACTCCGATATGTGGGGCCCCTCCTGCCCCAAGGTGTCCGCACACTTGTTGGTCTGTGCAGAGGAGTGCGGCCGGGAATGCTGAGTGTGCCGGCCCGGGGCCCCTCTCCTCAGGCTGCCTGTATTGATTGTGCAAAATGCAGCCCAGGCCCCGGGCCACTCACTCCTCAGTGCCCATCAATGCAGCCTTACCAGTGCCCATCAATGCAGCCTTACCAGTGCCCATAAAATCTGGTGTTACCAGTGTCCATCAAATGCGGCCTCATTAGTGCTTGTATAGATAACACACAGCAGCGATCTCCCTCTGTGGCTCAGATCTTGGATTTGAATATCCCGGCGCGCCCGTCCTCCCCTCCCTCGGTCCTCCTCCAGCGGCCGCTGTAACGAAGTCCCGCCTCCTAGACCGCCTCCTATAATATATGTCACACTGATTCAATTTGCTGTCATGGGATCAGTGTTCCACCTATCACTGAAGCCGGTCTAGGAGGCGAGACTTTGCTATAGCAGCCGCTGGAAGGGGAGGAAGGCCGAGGGAGGGGAAGACATGCGTGCCGGAATGACACCCCACCCCCCCCAATGTGTGTCACCCGGGGCGGACCGCCTTCCATTGGCACAGACGTCCTCCCCTTCCAGCACACCCACAGCAGGGCTGATCCTGGGCGTCACAGTGTTCCATGCCCAGGGAAGCAGCGAGCGGGCAGTGCCACTTGAGCTTCGGTGTCCCCCCTCTGCCTCGGCTCGCATACTTCAAAGGTCAGTCCTGCAGGACGCGGCTGCTAACGGGAACGGCGTTCCTGCTGTGGAGAAAGTACAGGAACGGCGTTCCTATGTGTTCCTGCAGGACTGGAGCCCTGGTTGTATTACACAGAAGGTAGAGCGGGGGTGACATCTATCATTCAGTCCTAATACAAGAGGTTTCTTACTAGTCAGATGAAGACAGAAAGAGAAAAAACTAAAAAAAGAAAACAAATGCAGCCACCGCATCTAATGATTGGCAAGCTGCAATAGATGACATGTTTGGGTTTATTACTGCTTTAAATGTGAGCTGGTGTGCAGGCGGCACTGGAAGGGTTAAGCAGAGTGACAGGCGAGCGTCCTGTGTGTGTAAACAGAGGCTCCTCCCCTTCCCCCTCCTCTCCGCCCCAGGGCGGGTCTACAGCTGTACATTCCTCCGGTGCCCGGTGTTGTAAAATTTTGTCGGACCCATGAAAAAATTGGACCTCGTCACTTCCGGTGATAGAGCATCACAAAACAGCGGATGGGAGTCGTCCATGCGCATGCGCAGAAGACATTTTTTGAGGTTTGGCAAAATTATAACAGAGAGCGGACAGCTGATTGAGAGGAGGCGGGGCTGAGGTGCGACGGAGGACGGAGGACACATATGCAGAGCTGGTGGAGGAGGCGGGACGGAGGTGCGGCCGTGTAATATATGCAGGACTTTAGCGACTCCTTCTGTTTTATTATCTTTAGCAATTATCGTATTATTTATCCTTAGGATTTCATAACATTTAGTATTTCTTATTTTGTATTATAGAAATAGTAAATGTAATGAAATCCTAAGGATAAATAATACGATAATTGCTAAAGATAATAAAACAAGGAGTCGCTAAAGTCCTGCATTTATTACACGGCCGAACCTCCTCTCCCGCCTCCTCTATTCAGCTCTGCAGATGATGCGGCGGTGTCTTCCATCCCACCTCAGCCCCGCCTCCTCTCATTCAGCTGCCCGCTATGTGTTATAAGTTTACCAAACCAAGATAATGTCTTATGCGCATGCGCACTTGAGACTCCTATCACCGGAAGTGACGAGGTCCGATTTTTTCACGGGTCCGAGAAATTTTTAGAACACCGGGCACTCATATACATACACAGGGGCTCACGGGCAGGCGGGGTCGGAGGAGGAGCAATCCGAGCAAGTAAGTCCTGACTCGTCTCCTTCACTATGCGGCGATGCCACTCGAATAGTGAAGGATCGGCTCGGAAGGCGACGCGTGGGCACCGGGACTCAAAGGGTAGGGCGTTCCTGCTGTGGAAAAAGTGCAGGAACGCCGTCCCACGCATTCCTGCAGGACACGAGCTCTGGGTGTCTCATACCTGAATTGACAGCAGGGGGCGCTCTTACACCTGAACTGACAGCAGGGGGCGCTCTCTCATACCTGAACTGACAGCAGGGGGAGCTCTCATACCTGAACTGACAGCAGGGGGCGCTCTCATACCTGAAATGACAGCAGGGGGCGCTCTCATATCTGAGCTGACAGCAGGGGGCGCTCTCATATCTGAGCTGACAGCGGGGGGCGCTCTCATACCTGAACTGAAAGCAGGGGCGCTCTCATACCTGAACTGACAGCAGGTGGCGCTCTCATACCTGAACTGAAAGCAGGGGGTGCTCTAATATGGAGCTTGGGGGTACTGGTAGACAACAGGCTTGGCAGTGGCATGCAATGCCAAGCCGCCGCAAGCAAAGCCAACAGAATACTGGGATGTATAAAAAGGGGATTCACTCCAGAAATAAAGAGATTATTCTTCCTCTCTACAAGACTCTGGTCCGGCCACATCTGGAGTATGCTGTCCAGTTCTGGGCACCGGTCCTCAGGAAGGATGTGCTGGAACTGGAGAGAGTCCAGAGAAGGGCAACAAAAATCATTAGGGGAATGGAGGACATCAGCTATGAGGAAAGACTACAAGCACTGAACTTATTCTCTCTGGAGAAGAGACGATTGAGGGGGGATATGATATCAATGTACAAATACTGTACTGGTGACCCGAGCATAAGGAACAAACTATTCAGAGAGAGGAGATACAATAAGACATGTGGCCACTCACTAAAACTAGAGGAAAGGCGGTTTAACCTTAAAGTGCATAAGGGGTTCTTCACTGTAAGAGCAGTAAGGATGTGGAATTCTCTTCCACAAGCAGTCGTATCAGCAGGGAGCATTGATAGTTTCAAAAGACTATTAAATGGGCACCTTGGAGACCACAACATACAGGGGTATACAATGTACAACATACAGGGGTATACAATGTACAACATACAGGGGGTATACAATGTACAACATACAGGGGGTATACAATGTACAACATACAGGGGTATACAATGTACAACATACAGGGGTATACAATGTACAACATACAGGGGGTATACAATGTACAACATACAGGGGTATACAATGTACAACATACAGGGATATACAATGTACAACATACAGGGGTATACAATGTACAGCATACAGGGGTATTCAATGTACAACATACAGGGATATACAATGTACAACATACAGGGGTATACAATGTACAACATACAGGGGTATACAATGTACAACATACAGGGATATACAATGTACAACATACAGGGGTATACAATGTACAACATACAGGGGGTATACAATGTACAACATACAGGGGTATACAATGTACAACATACAGGGGGTATACAATGTACAACATACAGGGGTATACAATGTACAACATACAGGGGTATACAATGTACAACATACAGGGGGTATACAATGTACAACATACAGGGGTATACAATGTACAACATACAGGGGTATACAATGTACGGTTAATAGCAAACACACACACGCATCATAGGTTGAACTGGATGGACTGATGTCTTTTTTCAACCTCACTAACTATGTAACTATGTAACTATGTATGTAACTAATACCTGAACTGACAGCAGGGGGCGCTCTCATACCCGAACTGACAGCAGGGGGCGCTCTCATACCCAAACTGACAGCAGGGGGCGCTCTCATATCTGAGTTGACAGCAGCAGGGGGCGCTCTCATACCTGAACTGACAGCCGGGGGGCGCTCTCATACCTGAACTGACAACAGGTGGCACTCTTATACCTGAACTGACAGCAGGGGGCGCTCTCATACCTGAACTGACAGCAGGTGGTGCTCTCATACCTGAACTGACCTGACAGCAGAAGGCGCTCTCATACCTGAACTGATAGCAGGGGGCGCTCTCATACCCGAACTGACAGCCGGGGGGCGCTCTCATACCTGAACTGACAGCAGGTGGCGCTCTCATACCTGAACTGACAGCAGGGGGTGCTCTAATACCTGAACTTTAAGCAGGGGGCTCTCTCATACCCAAACTGACAGTAGGGGGCGCTCTCATATCTGAGCTGACAGCAGGGGGCGCTCTCATATCTGAGCTGACAGCAGGGGGCGCTCTCATAACTGAATTGAAAGCAGGGGGCGCTCTCATACCTGAACTGAAAGCAGGGGGCGCTCTCATACCTGAACTGAAAGCAGGGGGCGCTCTGACATAAGATTTGATAACAGAGGGAACTCTGACCCACACATGGGATTGGGGTCACCAGGCAAAATTTGGGGTGCTGCGCCCGAAGGGTGGAATTGAACCACTCTGTCGCTAGACAGCTACAGGTTTGAAGCCTGCACCCCAGACCACTGAGGATCATCCGGGCAAAAAACAGAGGAAGCAACGTCTCTATATAAGGCACAGGGATGCAGAGGGGGTCAGCTCAGGGGGAGCTCTAAATATATACACCCCCCCTCCTTCACCCCCTTACCTCACTTTACCCTTCCCCACACAAACTGCCCCCTCCAGCTCTGCTCCCTCTGATCCCTGGGGTCACAAATTTCACCCCAGACACTCCAAGACCGCAGACACAGCTGTATGCAAATCAGAGCAGTGCATGCTGGGAGGAGGGGAGGGGAGTGACATCAAATCTCCTGCAGAGAGTCGGGCGGAGGGAGGAATGCTCTGCAGAGATCAGGTTGGAGGGACGCTGGTCGGTGGGGTCAAACGGTGACTCAGAAGAGAGCGCGTCAGCGGAGGTGACGCCGGGGAGAGCGAGGAGTATATATATATATATATATATATATCTATATCTATATAGAGAGAGAGAGGGGATCTCCGGGGGAGGGGCATGTCTAATAATAGCCACACGCTGTACTATATATATCTCCGGAGCCGCGTCTGACGTGTGCGCACACAGGATGCTGCGTGGGGCGATCGGGGGCTCTGAGGATAACCGAGCGCAAACCGCCGGGACCGCGCCGAACGCCACCGGGGACGCCGTATATAATAATCTCGAGATATAATAATCCCGTATATTATCATTAAGAACATTCCGAGATATAATAATCCAGAGTATTATAACCGAGAACATCCCAAGATATAATAATCCCGTATATTATAACCGAGAACATCCCGAGATATAATAATCCCGTATATTATAACCGAGAACATTCCGAGATATAATAATCCCATATATTATCATTAAGAACATTCCGAGATATAATAATCCAGAGTATTATAACCGAGAACATCCCAAAATATAATAATCCCGTATCTTATAACTAAGAACATCCCGAGATATAATAATCCCGTATATTATAACCGAGAACATTCCGAGGTATAATAATCCAGAGTATTATAACCGAGAACATCCCAAAATATAATAATCCCATATATTATAACTGAGAACATTCCAAGATTCACCTGTACACCCCCCTTCTACCACTCACTCCTGCACCCCTCTTCTAAAATTCACCTGTACACCCCTCTTCTACCACTCACCCCTGCACCCCTCTTATACAATTCACCTGTACACCCCTCTTCTAACACTCACCTCTGCAACCCTCTTCTAACACTAACCTCTGCACCCCTCTTCTACCACTCACCTCTGCACCCCTCTTCTACAATTCACCTGTACACCCCTCTTCTAACACTCACCTCTGCAACCCTCTTCTAACACTAACCTCTGCACCCCTCTTCTACCACTCACCTCTGCACCCCTCTTCTACAATTCACCTGTACACCCCTCTTCTAACACTCACCTCTGCAACCCTCTTCTAACACTAACCTCTGCACCCCTCTTCTATAGCTCACCTCTGCACCCCTCTTCTACAATTCACCTGTACACCCCTCTTCTACAATTCATCTCTGCACCTTCTTCTACTACCAACCTCTGCACCCATTTTCTACAATTCACTTGTACACCCCTCTTCTAAAAATCACTGCTGCACCCCTTTTCTACAACTCACCTCTGCACCCCTCTTCTACTACTCCACTCTGCACCCCTCTCCTTCCGTTCCCCTCTGCACCCCTCTCCTTCCGTTCCCCTCTGCACCCCTCTCCTTCCGTTCCCCTCTGCACCCCTCTTATTCCATTCCCCTCTGCACCCCTCTCCTTCCGTTCACCACTGCACCCCCTCTCCTTCTGTTCCCCTCAGCACCCCTCTCCTTCTGTTCCCCTCTGCACCGCACTCCTTCCGTTCCCCTCTGCACCCCTCTTCCTCTGTTCCTCTCGACACCCCTCTCCTTCTGTTCCCCTCTGCAACCCTCTTCTTCCGTTCCCCTCTGCACCCCTCTCCTTCCATTCCCCTCTGCACCTCTCTTCTTCCATTCCCCTCTGCACCCCTTTTCTTCTGTTCATTTCTGCACCCCTCTCCTTCCGTTCCCCTCTGCACTCCTCTTTTTCTGTTCCCCTCTGCACCCCTCTCCCTCCGCTCCCCTCTGCACCCCTCTCCTTCCATTCCCATCTGCCCCCTCTCCTTCTGTTCCCCTCAGCACCCCTCTTCTTCCATTCCCCTCTGCACCCCACTTCTTCTGTTCCCCTCTGCACCCCTCTCTTTCTGCTCTCTTCTGCACCCCTCTCTTCCGCTCTCCTCTGCACCCCTGTTCACGGTTTCTCCTCTGCACCCCTCTTCACGGTTTCCCCTCTGCACCCCTCTTCAACGGCTCACCTCTGCATCCTTTTTCTATGACTCATCCTCATGGTCTTCTACAAATGACCTCTGCACCCCTCTTCCACAGCTCACCTCTGCACCCCTCTTCCTAGGGTTGCCACCTTTTCTTCAGGACAAACCTGAACACTTTACTTTTGCACATTTTCTTTGTAGTATTCATTGTAAAGGATCTTGGACACTTTTGGGTGGCCTAAATATGCTGCCTGAGGAAGGGAGAGTATTGAGCCCCTGAAACCTGTTGGCTAATGACCTGTCATGTAAAATCAATATATACCGGACTGACTGATTATAATAGTGGTGCCCTCACTCTCTCCACTCTTCTTGAGCCCCCTTAGGAAGTCTGTGTTCCAGGACTTACAGTGTTTAGAGGAAGAAAAATGCTGACTATGACCCCAAAACACCTTCCCTACAGTCACCATCCCTACAGTCACCTTCCCTACAGTCACCCTCCCTACAATCACCGTCCCTACAGTCACCGTCCCTACAGTCACCGTCCCTACAGTCACCCTCCCTACAATCACCGTCCCTACAGTCACCATCCCTACAGTCACCATCCCTACAGTCACCTTCCCTACAGTCACCCTCCCTACAGTCACCGTCCCTACAGTCACCGTCCCTACAGTCACCGTCCCTACAGCCACCTTCCCTACAGTCACCATCCCTACAGCCACCTTCCCTACAGTCACCGTCCCTACAGTCACCTTCCCTACAGTCACCGTCCCTACAGTCACCATCCCTACAGTCACCGTCCCTACAGTCACCATCCTTACAGTCACCGTCCCTACAGTCACCGTCCCTACAGTCACCGTCCCTACAGTCACCATCCTTACAGTCACCGTCCCTACAGTCACCGTCCCTACAGTCACCATCCCTACAGTCACCGTCCCTACAGTCACCATCCTTACAGTCACCGTCCCTACAGTCACCATCCCTACAGTCACCTTCCCTACAGTCACCGTCCCTACAGTCACCATCCCTACAGTCACCATCCCTACAGTCACCGTCCCTACAGTCACCATCCCTACAGTCACCGTCCCTACAGTCACCATCCCTACAGTCACCGTCCCTACAGTCAAGCACGGAGGTGGAAACATGATGCTTTGGGGCTGTTTCTCTGCCAAAGATACAGGTTGACTTTGCCGCATTGAGGGGCCAATGGACGGGGCCATGTATTGTAAAATCTTGGATGAGAACCTTCTTCCCTCAGCCAGAACACTGAAGATGGGTCATAGATGAGTCTTCCAGCATGACAATGACCCAAAACATATCGCCAAGGCAACAAAGGAGTGGCTCAAGAAGGTCATGGAGTGGCCCAGTCAGTCTCTAGTCCTTCATCCTATAGAAAATGTATGGAGGAGCTGAAACTTCGAGTTGACAAGAGACAGCCAAGAAACATTAAGGATTTAGAGAAGATCTGTAAAGAAGAGAGGACCAAAATCCCTCCTGAGATATGTGCAAACCTGGGGGCCAACTACAAGAAACATCTGACCTCTGTGCTTCCAACTACAAGAAACATCTGACCTCTGTGCTTCCAACTACAAGAAACGTCTGACCTCTGTGCTTCCAACTACAAGAAACGTCTGACCTCTGTGCTTCCATCTACAAGAAACGTCTGACCTCTGTGCTTCCAACTACAAGAAACGTCTGACCTCTGTGCTTCCACCTACAAGAAACGTCTGACCTCTGTGCTTCCAACTACAAGAAACGTCTGACCTCTGTGCTTCCATCTACAAGAAACGTCTGACCTCTGTGCTTCCAACTACAAGAAACGTCTGACCTCTGTGCTTCCAACTACAAGAAACGTCTGACCTCTGTGCTTCCAACTACAAGAAACGTCTGACCTCTGTGCTTCCATCTACAAGAAACGTCTGACCTCTGTGCTTCCAACAAGGGTTTCTCCACCAACTACTAAGGGGATCAAATACTTATTTTACTCACTGAACTGCAACTCCATTTATAACATTTGTATCATGTGATTTTTCTGGATTTTTGGTTGATATTCTGTCTCTATCATATAAAATACACCGATGATAAAAATTATAGACCCGCCATTTCCTTGTAAGTGGGCAAACTTACACAATCTGCAGGGATCAAATCATTATTTCCCCACTGTATATACCAAAGGCAAAATTAAAGTGGCATCAGAATAGACAGGGGGGCAGCGGGGTGGATGAGGGGCAGCGGGGTGGATAATGGCAAAGGGGGGGGGGAGAGGGGTGGACTGGGGAGAAGCAAAGTGGACAGGGGGGGAAGCGGAGTGGACAGGGGAAGAGGGATGGAATGGGGGGCAGCAAAATAGACAAGGGGACAGTGAGATGAACTGGGGGGCAGAAGGATGGATGGGGAAAAGAGATGGATGGGGGGGGGCAGAGGGATGGACTGGGGGCCAGCAGAGTGGACAGGGGGACAGAGGGATGGACTGGGGGACAACAGAATGGACAGGGGGAGAGTGGGATGGACTGGGAGCAGTAGAGTGGATAGGGGGCAGCAGGATGGACTGGGGGGCAGTGGGATGGACAGAGGGGCAGTGGGATGGACAGGGGGACAGTGGGATGCACTGGGGGGAAGCAGGATGGATTAGGCAAAGCGGTTGACTGAGGGGCAGAGGAGTGGATTGGAGGGCAGCATAAAGGATTGGAGGGCAGCATAAAAACTGGGGGGCAGTGGAGTGGACTGGGGGTAGTAGAGTAAACAGAGGAACAGTGGAGTTAACAGGGCGCAGCTGAGTGGACTGGGGGGCACAGAGATGGAGAGATGGACTGGGGGCAGCAGGATGTACAGGGGGTGGTAGAGTAAACAGAGGAATAGTGGAGTTAACAGGGGGCAGCCAAGTGGACTGGGGGCAGAGGGATGGAATGGGGGGCAGCAGAATGGACAGGGGTCAGTGGGATGGACTGGGGGCAGCGGAGTGTATAGGGGAGCAACAGGATAGACTGGAAGGCAGTGGGATTAATTGGGGAGCCTTGGAGTATCCAAGGGTACAGTGAGATGCACTGGAGGGGGCAGCGAGATCAATGAGGGCAAAGGGGTGGACTGGGGGCAGAGGGATGGACTAGTGGGCAGCAGAGTGGACAGGGGGGCAGCATAATGGACTGGGGGGAAGCAAGGTGGACAGGGAGATAGCAAAGTGAACAGTGAAGCAGCGGAGTGGACTGGGGGGCAGTGGGATGGACTGGGGGCAGTGGAATGGACAGGGGGATAGTGGGATGGAGTGGGGACAGCAGAGTGGATAGAGGGGCAACGGAATTGACTGGGGGACAGTGGGATAGACTAGGGGGCAGCAGGATGGATGGGGGCAGTGGAGTGAACAGGGGGCAGTGGAAAGGACAGGAGGACAGTGGGATGGGCTGGGGGTAGTGGGATAGACTGGGGGACAGTGGAAGGGATTGGGAGGCAGGGGAATGGACTGGGGGCAGAAGGATGGACAGGTGGCAGCAGAGTGGACAGGGGGCAGTGGAGTGGACAGGGGGCAGCAGAGTGGGCTGGGGGCAGCAGAATGCACTGTGGGGCAGCAGGATAGACGGGGCAGAAGGGTGGACCAGTAGACAGCAGGATGGACAGGGGGAAGCGGAGTGGACTGGGGGGCAGCAGAGTGTACAGGGGGAAGTGGAGTGGACAGGGGAGCAGCAGGATGGGCAGGTGGGCAGCAGAGTGGGCAGTGGAGTGGACAGGGGGCAGCGGAGTGAACAGGGGGCAGCGGAGTGAACAGGGTGCAGTGGAAAGGACAGGAGGACAGTGGGATGGACTGGGGGTAGTGGGAGAGACTGGGGGACAGTGTGATGGATTGGGAGGCAGCAGAATGAACAGGGGGATGGACTGGGGGCAGAAGGATGTATGGAGGGGCAAAGGGGTGGACTGGGGGCAGAGGGATGAACTGGGGGCAGCCAGATGGACAGGGGGCAGAGGAGTAGACTGGGAGCAGTAGAGTGGACAGGGTGCAGCGGAAAGGACTGGGAGGCAGTGGAGTGGACAGGAGGCATTGGAAAGGACTGTGGGGCAGCAAAAAGGACTCGGGGCCAGTGGAGTAGACTGGGGGGCAGCAGGATGGAAAGGGGTAGCAGAATGGACAGGGGTGCACTAGAACGAACAGGGGGCAGCCGTGTGGACTGGGGGGCAGAGGGATGGACTGGGGGGCAGCAGAATGGACAGGGGTCAGTGGGATTGACTGTGGGCAGCAGAGTTGATAGGGGAGCAATGGGATAGACTGGGGTGCAGTGGGATGGATTAGGGGGTCAGTGGAATAGACAAGAGGACAGTGAGATGGACTGGATGGGGCAGAGGGATTGATGGGGGAAAAGGGGTGGACTGGTGGCAGAGGGGTGGACTAGTGGGCGGCAGAGTGGACAGGGGGTAGCAGAGTGGACAGAGGGATAGCAGAGTGGACGGGGGGGGGGGCAGTAAGATGGACTAGGGTGCAGTGGAATGGACAGGGGGTCAGTGAAGTGGACTGGGGACAGCAGAGTGGATAGGAGGGCAATAGGATTGACTGGGGGACAGTGGGATGGACTAAGTGCAGCAGGATGGATGGAGGCAAATAGTGCACTGGGGGGCAGAGGGATAGACTGGGGGGCAGCAGAGTGGACTGGGGGCAACAGGATGGACAGGGGGCAGCGTAGTGGACTGGGGGGCAGCAGAGTGGACTAGGGGGTAGCAGGATGGACAGGGGGCAGTGGAGTGGAATGGGGGGCAGCAGAGTGGACAGGGGGCAGCAGAGTGTACAGGTGGGAAGTGGAGTGGACTGGGGCAGCAGGATGGACAGGGGGGGAGCAGAGTGGACAGGGGGCAGAGTAGTGGATAGGGGGCAGCAGAAAGGACAGGAGGACAGTGGGATGGACTGGGGGACAGAAGGATGGATGGGATGGAGCCAAAGGGGTGGAATGGGAGGCAACAGAGTGGACAGGAGGTAGCGGAGTGGACTGGGGGGACAGAGGTCAGCGGTAGTAAACAGAGAAATGTGGGTTGTCACTCCGAATGGAACTCCGATACAACTGCCCTCAAGATATAAGATATATTATACAGAGTGACATCACAGCTCTCCAGATATAAGATATATTATACAGAGTGACATCACAGCTCTCCAGATATAAGATATATTATACAGAGTGACATCACCGCTCTCCAGATATAAGATATATTATACAGAGTGACATCACCGCTCTCCAGATATAAGATATATTATACAGGAGTGACATCACCACTTTTCAGATATAAGATATATTATACAGAGTGACATCACTGCTCTCCAGATATAAGATATATTATACAGGAGTGACATCACCACTCTCCAGATATAAGATATATTATACAGGAGTGACATCACCACTCTCCAGATGTAAGATATATTATACAGAGTGACATCACCGCTCTCCAGATATAAGATATATTATACAGAGTGACATCACCACTCTCCAGATATAAGATATATTATACAGAGTGACATCACTGCTCTCCAGATATAAGATATATTATACAGAGTGACATCACCGCTCTCCAGATATAAGATATATTATACAGGAGTGACATCACCACTCTCCAGATATAAGATATATTATACAGAGTGACATCACTGCTCTCCAGATATAAGATATATTATACAGAGTGACATCACCGCTCTCCAGATATAAGATATATTATACAGGAGTGACATCACCACTCTCCAGATATAAGATATATTATACAGGAGTGACATCACCGCTCTCCAGATATAAGATATATTATACAGAGTGACATCACTGCTCTCCAGATATAAGATATATTATACAGAGTGACATCACCGCTCTCCAGATATAAGATATATTATACAGGAGTGACATCACCACTCTCCAGATATAAGATATATTATACAGGAGTGACATCACCGCTCTCCAGATATAAGATATATTATACAGAGTGACATCACCGCTCTCCAGATATAAGATATATTATACAGAGTGACATCACCGCTCTCCAGATATAAGATATATTATACAGGAGTGACATCACCACTCTCCAGATATAAGATATATTATACAGGAGTGACATCACCACTCTACAGATATAAGATATATTATACAGAGTGACATCACCGCTCTCCAGATATAAGATATATTATACAGAGTGACATCACCGCTCTCCAGATATAAGATATATTATACAGGAGTGACATCACCGCTCTCCAGATATAAGATAAATTATACAGAGTGACATCACCGCTCTCCAGATATAAGATATATTATACAGAGTGACATCACCGCTCTCCAGATATAAGATATATTATACAGGAGTGACATCACTGCTCTCCAGATATAAGGTGACATCTGTGCAGAGTTGTATGAAGTACTCGAAACCCATACTTGAGTAGAAGTGGAAGTGCTCGATCAAAAAATGACTTGAGTAGAAGTAGTAAAGTATTCAACATTTTTTGTACTTAAGTATTGCAAGTAGTTTTGAAAAAAAAATTGCTACTCAAGTACTGAAAGTAAAAGTACAAGTACTGTGCTATGTAGTTATTAAAGAAAGAAGTCAAAAGTTTGAACATCATATTGTTTTTTATTATTTCAAATGCAGCTTTTATTTATACATACAGTAACATTTATTTTCCTATGCGCTGATAATACACAATGTTCTGAGCTTCATGAAACTTCCATCTACTGTTCTGGCAGTGGTAATTTTTATAACAGTAACGAGTAACTATGCAGCACAAAAAAAAAATATCGGAGTAGAAGTATTGAAATCATCTAAAAAATGTAGTGAAGTAAAAGTGGAAGAAGAAGAAAAAAATTCTACTCCAGGAAAGTACAGATACCGCCTTTCCGTACTTAAGTACAGTAGTGAAGTAGTTCTACTTAGTTACTATACATCTCTGCATCTCTGCGATCATAGTATTGGTGAGGAAGTTGTTGTCTCTTTAAGTATAGCCACACCCCCATAGACAGAGTCCGCCCTCACCACTCCCACATTCTGGTTGCCAGGAAACACAAACAAAGACAAGCGAAACGTAATGACGCTGCGTACAACGTTGTTTCCACGACAACCAACAACGTGTTTATCTGACGCCTACAAAAACTCAGCGTGTGACTTCCCATTGCACTACATTATATACTACCCACTGCACTATATACTATACTACCCACTGCTCTATATACTATACTACCCACTGCACTATATACTACACTACCCACTGCACTATATACTATACTACACACTGTACTATACACTATACTACCCACTGTGCTATATACTATACTACCCACTGCACTACATACTATACTACCCACTGCACTATATACTATACTACCCACTGCACTATATACTATACTACCCACTGCACTATATACTATACTACCCACTGCACTATATACTATACTACCCACTGCACTGCATACTATACTACCCACTGCCCTACATACTATACTACCCACTGCACTAAATACTATACTACCCACTGCACTATATACTATACTACCCACTGCACTACATACTATACTACCCACTGCACTATATACTATACTACCCACTGCACTATATACTTTACTACACACTGCACTATATACTATACTACACACTGCACTATATACTATACTACCCACTGCACTATATACTATACTACCCACTGCACTATATACTACACTTCACACTGCACTATATACTATACTACACACTGTACTATACACTATACTACCCACTGTGCTATATACTATACTACCCACTGCACTACATACTATACTACCCACTGCACTATATACTATACTACCCACTGCACTATATACTATACTACCCACTGCACTGCATACTATACTACCCACTGCCCTACATACTATACTACCCACTGCACTGCATACTATACTACCCACTGCCCTACATACTATACTACCCACTGCACTAAATACTATACTACCCACTGCACTATATACTATACTACCCACTGCACTACATACTATACTACCCACTGCACTATATACTATACTACCCACTGCACTAAATACTATACTACCCACTGCACTACATACTATACTACCCACTGCACTGCATATAATACTACCCACTGCTCTATATACTATACTACACACTGCAGTATATACTATACTACCCACTGCACTATATACTATACTACCCACTGCACTATATACTATACTACACACTGCTCTATATACTATACTATACACTGCACTATATACTATACTACCCACTGCACTATATACTATACTACCCACTGCACTATATACTATACTACCCACTGCACTATATACTATACTACACACTGCACTATATACTATACTACCCGCTGCTCTATATACTATACTACACACTGCTCTATATACTATACTACACACTGCACTATATACTATACTACCCACTGCTCTATATACTATACTACCCACTGCACTATATACTATACTACCCACTGCACTACATACTATACTACCCACTGCACTATATACTATACTACCCACTGCTCTATATACTATACTACCCACTGCACTATATACTATACTACCCACTGCACTATATACTACACTACCCACTGCACTATATACTATACTACCCACTGTACTATACACTATACTACCCACTGTGCTATATACTATACTACCCACTGCACTACATACTATACTACCCACTGCACTACATACTATACCACCCACTGCACTATATACTATACTACCCACTGCACTGCATACTATACTACCCACTGCTCTATATACTATACTACCCACTGCACTCTATACTATACTACACACTGCACTAAATACTATACTACCCACTGCACTACATACTATACTACCCACTGCACTGCATATAATACTACCCACTGCTCTATATACTATACTACCCACTGCACTATATACTATACTACACACTGCACTAAATACTATACTACCCACTGCACTACATACTATACTACCCACTGCACTGCATATAATACTACCCACTGCTCTATATACTATACTACACACTGCAGTATATACTATACTACCCACTGCACTATATACTATACTACCCACTGCACTATATACTATACTACACACTGCTCTATATACTATACTATACACTGCACTATATACTATACTACCCACTGCACTATATACTATACTACCCACTGCACTATATACTATACTACCCACTGCACTATATACTATACTACACACTGCACTATATACTATACTACCCGCTGCTCTATATACTATACTACACACTGCTCTATATACTATACTACACACTGCACTATATACTATACTACCCACTGCTCTATATACTATACTACCCACTGCACTATATACTATACTACCCACTGCACTACATACTATACTACCCACTGCACTATATACTATACTACCCACTGCTCTATATACTATACTACCCACTGCACTATATACTATACTACCCACTGCACGATATACTAAACTACCGACTGCACTATATACTATACTATCCACTGCACTATATACTATACTACCCACTGCTCTATATATTATACTACCCACTGCACTTTATACTATACTACCCACTGCACTATCTACTATACTACCCACTGCACTATATACTATACTACCCACTGCACTGCATACTATACTACCCACTGCACTATATACTATACTACCCACTGCATTATATACTATACTACCCACTGCACTATATACTATACTACCCACTGCACTATATACTATACTACCCACTGCTCTATATACTATACTACACACTGCTCTATATACTATACTACCCACTGCTCTATATACTATACTACCCACTGCCCTACATACTATACTACCCACTGCACTATATACTATACTACCCACTGCACTATAAACGATACTACCCACTGCCCTACATACTATACTACCCACTGCACTATATACTATACTTCCCACTTCTCTATATACTATACTACCCACTGCCCTACATACTATACTACCCACTGCACTATATACTATACTACCCACTGCTCTATATACTATACTACCCACTGCACTATATACTATACTACCCACTGCACTACATTATATACTACCCACTGCACCATATACTATACTACAAACTGCACTATATACTATACTACCCACTGCACTATATACTATACTACCCACTGCACTATATACTATACTACCCACTGCACGATATACTATACTACCCACTGCACTATATACTATACTACCCACTGCACTATATACTATTCCACCAACCTATATTTCCCACTGCACTATATACTATACTACCCGCTGCACTGCATACTATACTACACACTGAATTACATACTATACTAACCACTGCACTATTTACTATACTACCCACTGCTCTGTATACTATACTACCCACTGCTCTATATACTATACTACCCACTGCTCTATATACTATACTACCCACTGCACTACATACTATACTACCCATCTCTCTTTATACTATACTACCCACTGCACTATATACTATACTACCCACTGTTCTATATACTATACTACACACTGCACTATATACTATACTACCCACTGCACTGCATACTATACTACTCACTGCACTATATACTATACTACACACTGCACTTCATACTATACTACCCACTGCACTATATACTATACTACCCACTGCACTATATACTATACTATTTACTGCACTATATACTATACTACCCACTGAACTATATACTATACTACCCACTGCACTATATACTATACTACCCACTGCAATGCATACTACACTACACACTACACTGCATACTATACTACCCACTGCACTGCATACTAAAGTACCCACTGCACTATATACTATACTACCCACTGCACTATATACTATAGTACCCACTGCACTATATACTATACTACACACTGCACTATATACTATACTACCCACTGCACTATATACTATACTACCCACTGTGCTACATACTATACTACACACTGCACTATATACTATACTACCCACTGCATTATATACTATACTACCCACTGCACTATATACTATACTACCCACTGCACTATATACTATACTACCCACTGCACTATATACCATACTACACACTACTGCACTATATACTATACTACCCACTGCACTATATACTATACTACCCACTGCACTATATACTATACTACACACTGCACTATATACTATACTACCCGCTGCTCTATATACTATACTACACACTGCTCTATATACTATACTACACACTGCACTATATACTATACTACCCACTGCTCTATATACTATACTACCCACTGCACTATATACTATACTACCCACTGCACTACATACTATACTACCCACTGCACTATATACTATACTACCCACTGCTCTATATACTATACTACCCACTGCACTATATACTATACTACCCACTGCACTATATACTACACTACCCACTGCACTATATACTATACTACCCACTGTACTATACACTATACTACCCACTGTGCTATATACTATACTACCCACTGCACTACATACTATACTACCCACTGCACTACATACTATACCACCCACTGCACTATATACTATACTACCCACTGCACTGCATACTATACTACCCACTGCTCTATATACTATACTACCCACTGCACTCTATACTATACTACACACTGCACTAAATACTATACTACCCACTGCACTACATACTATACTACCCACTGCACTGCATATAATACTACCCACTGCTCTATATACTATACTACCCACTGCACTATATACTATACTACACACTGCACTAAATACTATACTACCCACTGCACTACATACTATACTACCCACTGCACTGCATATAATACTACCCACTGCTCTATATACTATACTACACACTGCAGTATATACTATACTACCCACTGCACTATATACTATACTACCCACTGCACTATATACTATACTACACACTGCTCTATATACTATACTATACACTGCACTATATACTATACTACCCACTGCACTATATACTATACTACCCACTGCACTATATACTATACTACCCACTGCACTATATACTATACTACACACTGCACTATATACTATACTACCCGCTGCTCTATATACTATACTACACACTGCTCTATATACTATACTACACACTGCACTATATACTATACTACCCACTGCTCTATATACTATACTACCCACTGCACTATATACTATACTACCCACTGCACTACATACTATACTACCCACTGCACTATATACTATACTACCCACTGCTCTATATACTATACTACCCACTGCACTATATACTATACTACCCACTGCACGATATACTAAACTACCGACTGCACTATATACTATACTATCCACTGCACTATATACTATACTACCCACTGCTCTATATATTATACTACCCACTGCACTTTATACTATACTACCCACTGCACTATATACTATACTACCCACTGCACTATATACTATACTACCCACTGCACTGCATACTATACTACCCACTGCACTATATACTATACTACCCACTGCATTATATACTATACTACCCACTGCACTATATACTATACTACCCACTGCACTATATACTATACTACCCACTGCTCTATATACTATACTACACACTGCTCTATATACTATACTACCCACTGCTCTATATACTATACTACCCACTGCCCTACATACTATACTACCCACTGCACTATATACTATACTACCCACTGCACTATAAACGATACTACCCACTGCCCTACATACTATACTACCCACTGCACTATATACTATACTTCCCACTTCTCTATATACTATACTACCCACTGCCCTACATACTATACTACCCACTGCACTATATACTATACTACCCACTGCTCTATATACTATACTACCCACTGCACTATATACTATACTACCCACTGCACTACATTATATACTACCCACTGCACCATATACTATACTACAAACTGCACTATATACTATACTACCCACTGCACTATATACTATACTACCCACTGCACTATATACTATACTACCCACTGCACGATATACTATACTACCCACTGCACTATATACTATACTACCCACTGCACTATATACTATTCCACCAACCTATATTTCCCACTGCACTATATACTATACTACCCGCTGCACTGCATACTATACTACACACTGAATTACATACTATACTAACCACTGCACTATTTACTATACTACCCACTGCTCTGTATACTATACTACCCACTGCTCTATATACTATACTACCCACTGCTCTATATACTATACTACCCACTGCACTACATACTATACTACCCATCTCTCTTTATACTATACTACCCACTGCACTATATACTATACTACCCACTGTTCTATATACTATACTACACACTGCACTATATACTATACTACCCACTGCACTGCATACTATACTACTCACTGCACTATATACTATACTACACACTGCACTTCATACTATACTACCCACTGCACTATATACTATACTACCCACTGCACTATATACTATACTATTTACTGCACTATATACTATACTACCCACTGAACTATATACTATACTACCCACTGCACTATATACTATACTACCCACTGCAATACTACACTACACACTACACTGCATACTATACTACCCACTGCACTGCATACTAAAGTACCCACTGCACTATATACTATACTACCCACTGCACTATATACTATAGTACCCACTGCACTATATACTATACTACACACTGCACTATATACTATACTACCCACTGCACTATATACTATACTACCCACTGTGCTACATACTATACTACACACTGCACTATATACTATACTACCCACTGCATTATATACTATACTAGCCACTGCACTATATACTATACTACCCACTGCACTATATACTATACTACCCACTGCACTATATACCATACTACACACTACTGCACTATATACTATACTACCCACTGCACTATATACTGTCAGAATGTTTATATTGCTCTGAATATAACAGTGTCTATTTATGTCAATAAGCAAAGATCTGTGCGGTAGGAGAATCTCAACTTATTTCCACAAATCAATATGTAGCGAATTCTTTTTATTGATTAATTTCTTTTTAAAAGCATATACCAATCTTAGTGAAAACAGGCTACAGTATGGAATATATAAGAATATTTATTCACCAGACATGTAATCACAATAAATGATCAGACTTGAGATGACACAAAAAGATAACTTTACATAAAATTACTAACTTCAAACAATCAATGCAATGTGATGTTTAGCTCAATAATGAAAGTGAAACTGAAACAAAGTGAAATTAAAATGAAAGCAAGATTACCATATCTCCAGGTATAGCACAAACCATAGGTAACTGTTCTATATAAACAGACCACAATTGTCTGCGAATTGCATAACCGAAAGTCACTTCACTGCAGATGAAGTGAGAATAAGCCATGCAAAACGGAAGACTAAAATCGCAAATAATGCGCTAAATCTGATATTAATAAAAATGTGTAAAAACAAAAATCAGCTTTTTAGAGAAAAGTCTACTATGTTTTATACGGCTGGGATTTTAATCTTATTACCCTTAAATATGCAATATAAAACATATAAGGAAGGAAATAAATGATAGTAAATAATATCAAATAACACAGCAAGGTATATTTACCATATTTAAAATGGCTGCTAGCTTAGAATGGTCATTACCAGAGTCCTTAAGATGGCTGCCTTTCCAAGATGATGGCCAGGTAGGGAGGAGTTTTCGTTTGGCGTCCTTCCAAGGTTCCAAGGTTCAGATACATGATGGAGCAAGATGGAGTCTGTATAGATGAGTCTATGCATGGCTGTAGTAGCGTGTGTGTTGTATGTGTATTGTATGTTGTCAGTAGTGATGTGTCTTCCTCTCTCATTTGGGCTTCCCTTTTATATGGTATTGAACAAATGACTATTAAAATTGCCATAAGTTAAACCCAGAGGGAGTGACATTATCCCCATTGGTTGGGATAACTTATCCATTAACCGGTGATGTCATTGGGTGACACCTCTTGGTCAACCAGTATATGGATATTAAAACTATATGAATTCTCCATTTAAGAATATCATAAAACAACATAAAATCTATCCATACTCTCATCTATTACATGTCCATTTAATAACTCCATATGTATCTAAATAAGGAATGAATATTGGTAACACCATAATATAATTAATATATCTTATTTAATATATATATATATATATATATATATATATATATATATATATATATATATATATATATATATAGATATATATATATCTATATATATATATATATTGAAAATGACTTTTTAACCTAAGACTTCAACTAGTAGCAGTCAGTCACCAGAGATGGCAGTATTGTGTTGCTCTTAGGTTCAGTATAACAGCATTATTTGCCTACAAATAAACTTTGAACCTTATATTGACAAATAGCTTACAATCCAGACCTTCTAAAGTCTAGCAAGGTCAGAAAAGTTTTATGATTAATTTTTACAGCTTACAAAGGTTTAACATGAAGTCTTTCATTCTTGACATGTAGTCATGAGTCATCAAAATCAGTAAAGTTAGAATTTAGCAAAATATATGAAACAACTATAATATATAACGTTCTCCTACATATTTATGTATGTTAGTTATATATATATTTCATTGTTAATATTCTGTTACATAAAAGATTATAACGCATCTGTAAATCTTATTTTTAAATGGATCTAAGCACAGAAAATACTGACTAAGGTTTATGGTCCCACACAAACAAGATTATCTTGGTATAGCGTCTTAGACTTATATCTAAGGAAAGTCAACACACTATTTATTTATTACCTTAGGTCAACACAGCATGTTTGGGGTAAACCTGTTGAATAGGCACTTTTTTGTTAAAGAGATTTAACCTTTCAGTAACCTAACAAAAATGGATGTCATTGCTTCATATTTCTATATAGAACAAAATATAACATTTCATTTCTTTTTTTTAAATTTAACCTCCCCAAATAAGCCTGACAATACTATACTACCCACTGCACTATATACTATACTACCCACTGTGCTATATACTATAATACCCACTGCACTATATACTATACTACCCACTGCACTATATACTATACTACACACTGCACTATATACTATACTACACACTGCACTATATACTATACTACCCACGTCTCTATATACTATACTACACACTGCACTATATACTATACTACCCACTGCTCTATATACTATACTACCCACTGCTCTATATACTTTACTATCCACTGCACTATATACTACACTACCCACTGCACTATATAGTGGAGCACATCTAGGTGGCACACTATTGTTTTTTTGCACTGAGAAGGAATTGCACGGCAGATCAAGCAAGCGGGTCCTTAAAGTGCCAGCACATCCTTTATATTGGTGAACACCGGATGATTGGATTCGTACCGGAGCTGACTTGCTGGATACAGGCGAAGTAGTCCTCTAACTACTTACCGTGTATGCCCCGTCTCTCTCTGGTAAGAGGCTATATGTGGTGAAGGTTCTCACAAGCGTCTGTCTGCAACATACACCTGGGTGATATGACCCCGCATTCTCATGAACTGTATACCCATCAAGGCTGAATGTGGCTGTGATGTGATTCCCAGTCATTGCTGTTTTTCTTCTATGGGATTTATTGACTGTTCTATTAAGCGCGACTCCTTTCATATCTATATACTACACTACCCACTGCACTATATACTATACTACACACTGCACTATATACTATACTACCCACTGCACTATATACTATACTACACACTGCACTATATACTATACTACAGTGGTGATCAAAAGTTTGGGCACCCCAGGTAAAAAAATGTATTAATGTGCATAAAGAAGCCAAGGAAAGATGGAAAAATCTCCAAAAGGCATCAAATTATTATATTCTTATAATATGTCAACAAAAGTTCGATTTTATTTCCATCATTTACACTTTCAAAATAACAGAAAACAAAAAAATGGCATCTGCAAAAGTTTGGGCCCCCTGCAGAGTTAATATCTTGTACTGCCCCCTTTGGCAAGTATCACAGCTTGTAAACGCTTTTTGTAGCCAGCCAAGAGTCTTTCAATTCTTGTTTGAGGTATCTTTGCCCATTCTTCCTTACAAAAGTCTTCCAGTTCTTTGAGATTTCTGGGCTGTCTGTCACGCACTGCTCTTTTAAGGTCTATCCATAGATTTTCAATAATGTTGAGGTCAGGAGATGGTGAAGGCCATGGCAAAACCTTTAGTTTACGCCTCTTGATGTAATCCCCTGTGGATTTCGAGGTGTGTTTAGGATCATTATCCATTTGTAGAAGCCATCCTTTAACTCTTTAACTTCAGCTTTTTCACAGATGGCATCAAGTTACCATCCAAAATTTGCTGAAATTTTATTGAATCCATTTTTCCTTCTACTCGTGAGATGTTCCCTGTGCCACTGGCTGCAATACAACCCCAAAGCATGATTGATCCACCCCCATGCTTCACAGTTGGACAGAGGTTCTTTTCATTAAATTCTGTGCCCCTTCTTCTCCAAACGTACCTTTGCTCATTCCGGCCAGAAAGTTAAATTTTAACCTCATCGGTCCACAGAACTTGTTTCCAAAACGCATCAGGCTTGTCTATATGTTCATTTGCAAAGTTCAAACGCTGATTTTTGTGGTGAGGACGTAGAAGAGGTTTTCTTCTGATGACTCTTCCATGAAGACCATATTTGTACAATTATCTCTTTATAGTGGAATAGTGTACCACAACTCCAGTGTCTGCCAGAAGATCTTTCTGGAGGGATCGTGCAGCCAAACGTGGGTTTTGAATTGTTTTTCTCACAATCCTGCGAGCTGTTCTGTCTGATATTTTTCTTGGTCTTCCAGATCTTGCTTTAACTTCCACTGTTCCTGATGACTGCCAGTTGCTAATTACATTATGAACAGAGGATATTGACATCTGAAAACGCTTTGCTATCTTCTTATAGCCTTCTCCAGCTTTGTGAGCGTCAACTATTTTCAGTTTCAGTTTTCTAGACAACTGCTTAGAAGATCCCATGGTGCTGATTGTTAGGGAAAGGTCAGATGAGTCTGGGAATTTAAAACCTTTGAGATTGACATTACCTGGTCTTCCCAGACAATGATTGAGAACAATCCATGACACTGGCAGGTCTCAGCCTTGCAAAGGGGGCAGTGCATGCTATAAATTCTGCAGGGTGCCCAAACTTTTGCAGACGCCATTTCTTTGTTTTCTGTAATTTTGAAAGTGTCAATGATGGAAACAAAATCTAACTTTTGTTGACATATTATAAGAATGTCTAATCTGTAATTTGATGCCTTTTGGAGATTTTTCCATCTTTCCTTGGCTTCTTTATTAATACATTAATTTTAATACATTAAACTTTAATACATAATACAATTTAATACTTTAATACTTTAATACAATAAACATTAATACATTAAATACATTAACATTAATACAAATTTTTACCTGGGGTGCCCAAACTTTCCATCACCACTGTACCCACTGCACTACATATTATACTACCCACTGCACTATATACTATACTACCCACAGCTTAGATTGTAAACTCTAACAAGCCGGGCCCTCTGAGAACCTAGCACCACCACTGGGGAACAGAACCTCACTTCAGGAATTACAGCCTCATTTCCATCAACGAACAGGATCTCACTTCAGGGTTTAGAGCCTCATTACCATCAGGGAACAGAACCTCCCTTCAAGGCTTAGAGCCTCATTACCATCAGGGGAACAGAACCTCACTTCAGGGATTACAGCCTCATTACCATCGGGGAAACAAAACCTCACTTCAGGGCTGAGAGTCTCATTACCATCGGGGAACAGAACCTCACTTCAGGGCTGAGAGCCTCATTACCATCGGGGAATAGAACCTCACTTCAGGGCTGAGAGCCTCATTACCATCGGGGAATAGAACCTCACTTCAGGGCTGAGAGCCTCATTACCATTGGGGAATAGAACCTCACTTCAGGGCTGAGAGCCTCATTTCCATCAGGGGAACAGAACCTCACTTCAGGGCTGAGAGCCTCATTACCATCGGGGGAATAGAACCTCACTTCAGGGATTAGAGCCTCATTACCATCGGGGGAATAGAACCTCACTTCAGGGATTAGAGCCTCATTACCATCGGGGGAACAGAACCTCACTTCAGGGATTAAAGTATCATTACCATCGGGGAAACAGAACCTCACTTCAGGGGCTTAGAGCTTATTTACTATCGGGGAACAGAACCTCACTTTAGGATTTACAGCCTCATTGCCATTGAGGGAACAGAACCTCATTTCAGGAATTACAGCCTAATTTCCATCAAGGAACAGAATCTCACTTCAGGGATTAGAGCCTCATTACCATCAGGGGAACAGAACCTCACTTCAGGGATTAGAGCCTCATTACCATCAGGGAACAGAACCTCACTTCAGGGATTAGAGCCTCATTACCATCAGGGAACAGAACCTCACTTCAGGGCTTAGAGCCTCATTACCATCGGGGAACAGAACCTCACTTCAGGGCTTAGAGCCTCATTACCATCAAGGGAACAGAACCTCACTTCAGGGCTTAGAGCCTCATTACCATTGAGGGAACAGAACCTCACTTCAGGGCTTAGAGCCTCATTACCATCGGGGAACAGAACCTCACTTCAAGGCTTAGGGCCTCATTACCATCCAGGGGACAGAACCTCACTTCAGGGATTACAGCCTCATTACCATCAGGGGAACAGAACCTCACTTTAGGGCTTAGAGCCTCATTATCATCAGGGGAACAGAACCTCACTTCAGGAATTACAGCCTCATTTCCATCAACGAACAGGATCTCACTTCAGGGTTTAGAGCCTCATTACCATCAGGGAACAGAACCTCCCTTCAAGGCTTAGAGCCTCATTACCATCGGGGGAATAGAACCTCACTTCAGGGATTAGAGCCTCATTACCATCGGGGGAACAGAACCTCACTTCAGGGCTGAGAGCCTCATTACCATCGGGGAATAGAACCTCACTTCAGGGCTGAGAGCCTCATTTCCATCAGGGGAACAGAACCTCACTTCAGGGCTGAGAGCCTCATTACCATCGGGGGAATAGAACCTCACTTCAGGGATTAGAGCCTCATTACCATCGGGGGAATAGAACCTCACTTCAGGGATTAGAGCCTCATTACCATCGGGGGAACAGAACCTCACTTCAGGGATTAGAGCCTCATTACCATCGGGGGAACAGAACCTCACTTCAGGGCTTAGAGTCTCATTACCATTGGGGGAACAGAACCTCACTTCAGGGATTACAGCCTCATTACCATTAAATAACAGAACTTCACAAGTGAGGGCCTCATTGCCATCAGGAACAGAACTTCACTCCAGGATCTGAGAACCTCGTTACCATTGGGAAAGAGAACCTTACTTCAGGGCTGGAAGCCTCATTACCATGGGGAACAAAACTCTTCTAGGCCCAGAGCCTCGTTACCATTGGGAACAGAAGTTTACTTTAGTAGTGAGAGCCTCATTATCATTGGGTAACAGAAATTATCTATAGGTTTGAGAGCCTCATGTCATGTACCTGAGTGTCATTGAACCGGGAGGTTCCCTGTTTCGTAGCTTGCAGCCTTATCTGTTGTGCCACAAAGAAGCTCAGGAGTTTTGGCAGTGATTTTCCAGCCTGATGCTTTACTTTTGGACTCACTAGCTCCACCTGCTGCCAGCTGCGAACAATGTACAATTTATCCAGCTGTGAACAATGTACAATTTATCCAGCCTTTAAATAGCAGCACTTCCTGTTCCTCAATGCCCGTTTGTTTGGAATATCTTCCTGGGTGTGCTGTTTGCTCTTTTACTGACTATCGTTTATGAACTTTTCCCTGTATTCTTGACCCCTCTTCAGCCTGCCGAATCTGTACTTCACTGCCAGCTTGTGTATGACTTCTGCCTGCCTGACCAGTCTTTGGATACCACTTTGCCCGATCTGTTGCCGGTGTTGTAAAATTTTGTCGGACCCGTGAAAAAATCGGACCTCGTCACTTCCGGGGACAGAGCACCACAAAACAGCTGATGGGAGTCGTCCGTGCGCATGCGCAGAAGACATTTTTCAAGGTTTGGCAAAATTATAACAGACAGCGGACAGTTGCCTGAGAGGAGGCGGGGCTGAGGTGGGACGGAAGACACCGCCGCGTCATCTGCAGAGCTGAATAGAGGAGGCAGGACGGAGGTGCGGCCGTGTAATAAATGCAGGGCTTAAGCGACTCCTTCTGTTTTATTATCTTTAGTAATTATCGTATTATTTATCCTTAGGATTTCATAACATTTAGTATTTCTTATTTTGTATTATAGAAATACTAAATGTTATGAAATCTTAAGGATAAATAATACGATAATTACTAAAGATAATAAAACAGAAGGAGTCGCTTAAGCCCTGCATTTATTACACGGCCGCACCTCCGTCCCGCCTCCTCTATTCAGCTCTGCAGATGACGCGGCGGTGTCTTCCGTCCCACCTCAGCCCCGCCTCCTCTCAGGCAACTGCCCGCTATGTGTTATAATTTTACCAAACCAAGATAATGTCTTGTGCGCATGTGCACTTGAGACTCCCATCAGCTGTTTCATGACGTAGGGCCACCGGAAGTGACGAGGTCCGATTTTTTTCATAGGTCCGAGAAAATTTTAGAACACCGGCCTCATCTCTGACTACGTTTTCGCCTGAATCCTCAGCACTCAAGCTCCACTTCGGACTTTACCTAACAGGTACCTAACACCTCATTACCATCAGGGAACAGAACTTCCCTTCAGGACTGAGAACTTCGTTACCATAACCCTGATAATAATGTATTGAGATTCCAATACATGTATGAGGAGCCAGAACAATGTGACCCTAGTATAGGTCTCCCCTGTCCAATGACTCCGACCAATCAGAGATTCTGATACATGTATGAGAAGCTGAAACAATGTGACCTCAGTATAGGGCTCCCCTGTCCAATGACTCCGACCAATCAGAGATTCTGATACATGTATGAGGAGCCAGAACAATGTGACCTCAGTATAGGGCTCCCCTGTCCAATGACTCCAACCAATCATAGATTCTGATACATGTATGAGGACCCTGAAAAATATGACTCCAGTATAAAGGTCCCTTGTCCAATGACTCCAACCAATCAGAGATTCTGATACATGTATGAGGAGCCAGAACAATGTGACCTCAGTATAGGGCTTCCCTGTCCAATGACTCCGACCAATCAGACATTCTGATACATGTATGAGAAGCTGAAACAATGTGACCTCAGTATAGGGCTCCCCTGTCCAATGATTCCGACCAATCATAGATTCTGATACATGTATGAGGACCCTGAAAAATATGACTCCAGTATAAAGGTCCCTTGTCCAATGACTCCAACCAATCAGAGATTCTGATACATATATGAGGAGCCGGAACAATGTGACCCCAGTATAGGGCTCCCCTGTCCAATGAGACAAACCAGTCATTGGTGGGAGATGAGTGTTTTCTTTTATTCCCTTCTCATAATGACCCCATGATACCCTCCTACACCAACCCCCCCCCCCCCCGCTCACCAACCCCTGTACTGTCCATCCTCATAGACCCCTCACCCCTCCACACCCAGCACACAGAACCAAAACATAGACTTAGTACAGTCAGTGGGACGGATACATTGTGTGATATGGATACATTGTAAAATGTAAATCTGTTTTATTGGGATTTTCTGTGATAGACCGACACAAAGTATCCATAATTGTGAAGTGGAAGGAAAATGATAAATGATACAAATAAATCTGTGAAAAGTGTGGCTGCATTTGTATTCACCCCCCGGAGTCAATACTTTGTAGAGCCGCCTTTCCCTGCAATTACAGCTGGGAGTCTTTTTGGGGATGTCTCTACCAGCTTTGCACATCTAGAGAGGACATTTCTGCCCATACTTCTCTGCAGAATATCTCAAGCTCTGTCAGATTGGATGGAGAGCGTCTGTGAACAGCAATTTTCAAGTCTTACCACAGATTCTCAATGTGATTTAGGTCTGGACTGTGACTGGGCCATTCTAACACATGAAACCATTCCATTGTAGCTCTGGCTGGATGTTTCGGGTCGTTGTCCTGCTGGAAGGTGAACCTCCGCCCCAGTCTCAAGTCTTTTCTTCTAAGATTGTCCTGTATTTGTCTCCATCCATCTTCCCATCAACTCTGACCAGCTTCCCTGTCCCTGCTGAGGAAAAGCATCCCCACACCATGATGCTGCCACCGCCATGTTTCACAGTGGGGATGGTGTGTTCAGGGTGATGTGCAGTGTTAGTTTTCCCCCACACATAGTGTTTTGGTTGAATTTTGGTCTCCTCTGAGCAGAGCTCCTTCTTTTTTTACATTTTTACTGTAAACAGCATTTATTACCAATAAAAATATGATAAAAAAAAAAAGATTCTAGTTTTAATTTTTAAAGCTTAACTGAACAAGCTGAAGAGTGAAGATCTATCTATCTGTCTGTCTGTCTATCTATCTATCTATCTATCTATCTATCTATCTATCTATCTATCTATCTATCTATCTATCTATCTATCTATCTATCTATCTATCTATCTATCTATCTATCTATCTATCTATCTATCTATCTATCTATCTATCTATCTGTCTATCTATCTGTCTATCTATCTGTCTGTCTGTCTGTCTGTCTGTCTGTCTGTCTGTCTGTCTGTCTGTCTGTCTGTCTGTCTGTGTGTCTGTCTGTCTGTGTCTGTCTGTCTGTCTGTCTGTCTGTCTGTCTGTCTGTGTCTGTCTGTCTGTGTGTCTGTCTGTCTGTCTTTGTGTCTGTCTGTCTGTGTGTGTGTCTGTCTGTCTGTCTCTGTGTGTCTGTCTGTGTGTCTGTGTGCCTGTCTGTGTGTCTGTCTGTCTGTCTGTGTGTCTGTGTGTCTGTGTGTCTGTCTGTCTGTGTGTCTGTGTCTGTCTGTCTGTCTGTGTCTGTCTGTCTGTCTGTGTCTGTCTGTCTGTCTGTTACATAGTTACATAGTTACATAGTTAGTGAGGTTGAAAAAAGACATCAGTCCATCCAGTTCAACCTATGATGTGTGTGTGTTTGCTTTTAACCGTACATTGTATACCCCTGTATGTTGTGGTCTTTAAGGTGTCCATCTAAAAGTTTTTTGAAACTATCAATGCTCCCTGCTGATACGACTGCTTGTGGAAGAGAATTCCACATCCTTACCGCTCTTACTGTGAAGAACCCCTTACGCACTTTAAGGTTAAACCGCCTTTCCTCTAGTTTTAGTGAGTGGCCACGAGTCTTATTGTATTCCCTTTCTCTGAATAGTTTGTTCCTTATGCTAGGGTCACCAGTACAGTATTTGTACATTGATATCATATCCCCCCTCAATCGTCTCTTCTCCAGAGAGAATAGGTTCAATGCTTGTAGTCTTTCCTCATAGCTGATGTCCTCCATTCCCCATGTCTGTGTGTCTGTCTGTGTCTGTCTCCTCTCTATGTTTCTCCTCTCTATATTTCTCCTCTCTATGTTTCTCCTCTCTATATTTCTCCTCTCTATGTTTCTCCTCTCTATATTTCTCCTCTCTATGTTTCTCCTCTCTATACTTCTCTCTATATTTCTCCTCTCTATATTTCTCCTTTCTATATTTCTCCTCTCTATACTTCTCCTCTCTATATTTCTCCTCTCTATGTTTCTCCTCTCTATGTTTCTCCTCTCTATATTTCTCCTCTCTATGTTTCTCCTCTCTATACTTCTCTCTATATTTCTCCTCTCTATATTTCTCCTTTCTATATTTCTCCTCTCTATACTTCTCCTCTCTATGTTTCTCCTCTCTATATTTCTCCTCTCTATGTTTCTCCTCTCTATATTTCTCCTCTCTATATTTCTCCTCTCTATATTTCTCCTCTCTATGTTTCTCCTCTCTATATTTCTCCTCTCTATATTTCTCCTCTCTATATTTCTCCTCTCTATGTTTCTCCTCTCTATATTTCTCCTCTCTATATTTCTCCTCTCTATGTTTCTCCTCTCTATGTTTCTCCTCTCTATATTTCTCCTCTCTATATTTCTCCTCTCTATACTTCTCCTCTCTATATTTCTCCTCTCTATATTTCTCCTCTCTATATTTCTCCTCTCTATGTTTCTCCTCTCTATACTTCTCCTCTCTATATTTCTCCTCTCTATATTTCTCCTCTCTATATTTCTCCTCTCTATATTTCTCCTCTCTATGTTTCTCCTCTCTATACTTCTCCTCTCTATATTTCTCCTCTCTATACTTCTCCTCTCTATATTTCTCCTCTCTATGTTTCTCCTCTCTATATTTCTCCTCTCTATATTTCTCCTCTCTATACTTCTCCTCTCTATATTTCTCCTCTCTATATTTCTCCTCTCTATATTTCTCCTCTCTATATTTCTCCTCTCTATACTTCTCCTCTCTATATTTCTCCTCTCTATATTTCTCCTCTCTATATTTCTCCTCTCTATGTTTCTCCTCTCTATACTTCTCCTCTCTATATTTCTCCTCTCTATATTTCTCCTCTCTATACTTCTCCTCTCTATATTTCTCCTCTCTATATTTCTCCTCTCTATATTTCTCCTCTCTATATTTCTCCTCTCTATATTTCTCCTCTCTATGTTTCTCCTCTCTATATTTCTCCTCTCTATGTTTCTCCTCTCTATGTTTCTCCTCTCTATGTTTCTCCTCTCTATACTTCTCCTCTCTATATTTCTCCTCTCTATATTTCTCCTCTCTATATTTCTCCTCTCTATATTTCTCCTCTCTATACTTCTCCTCTCTATATTTCTCCTCTCTATATTTCTCCTCTCTATACTTCTCCTCTCTATATTTCTCCTTTCTATATTTCTCCTCTCTATACTTCTCCTCACAATGTTTCTCCTCTCTATACTTCTCCTCTCTATACTTCTCCTCTCTATATTTCTCCTCTCTATACTTCTCCTCTCTATGTTTCTCCTCTCTATATTTCTCCTCTCTATACTTCTCCTCTCTATATTTCTCCTTTCTATATTTCTCCTCTCTATACTTCTCCTCTCTATGTTTCTCCTCTCTATATTTCTCCTCTCTATGTTTCTCCTATTTCTCCTCTCTATATTTCTCCTCTCTATATTTCTCCTCTCTATGTTTCTCCTCTCTATGTTTCTCCTCTCTATATTTCTCCTCTCTATGTTTCTCCTCTCTATACTTCTCCTCTCTATATTTCTCCTCTCTATATTTCTCCTCTCTATATTTCTCCTCTCTATATTTCTCCTCTCTATACTTCTCCTCTCTATGTTTCTCCTCTCTATGTTTCTCCTCTCTATACTTCTCTCTTTATTTCTCCTCTCTATATTTCTCCTTTCTATATTTCTCCTCTCTATACTTCTCCTCTCTATATTTCTCCTCTCTATGTTTCTCCTCTCTATATTTCTCCTCTCTATATTTCTCCTCTCTATATTTCTCCTCTCTATGTTTCTCCTCTCTATGTTTCTCCTCTCTATGTTTCTCCTCTCTATACTTCTCCTCTCTATATTTCTCCTCTCTATATTTCTCCTCTCTATATTTCTCCTCTCTATACTTCTCCTCTCTATGTTTCTCCTCTCTATATTTCTCCTCTCTATATTTCTCCTTTCTATACTTCTCCTCTCTATGTTTCTCCTCTCTATGTTTCTCCTCTCTATACTTCTCTCTATATTTCTCCTCTCTATATTTCTCCTTTCTCTATTTCTCCTCTCTATACTTCTCCTCTCTATGTTTCTCCTCTCTATGTTTCTCCTCTCTATATTTCTCCTCTCTATATTTCTCCTCTCTATGTTTCTCCTCTCTATATTTCTCCTCTCTATGTTTCTCCTCTCTATATTTCTCCTCTCTATATTTCTCCTCTCTATATTTCTCCTCTCTATGTTTCTCCTCTCTATATTTCTCCTCTCTATATTTCTCCTCTCTATATTTCTCCTCTCTATGTTTCTCCTCTCTATATTTCTCCTTTCTCTATTTCTCCTCTCTATACTTCTCCTCTCTATGTTTCTCCTCTCTATATTTCTCCTCTCTATATTTCTCCTCTCTATGTTTCTCCTCTCTATACTTCTCCTCTCTATGTTTCTCCTCTCTATGTTTCTCCTCTCTATGTTTCTCCTCTCTATATTTCTCCTCTCTATATTTCTCCTCTCTATACTTCTCCTCTCTATGTTTCTCCTCTCTATACTTCTCCTCTCTATATTTCTCCTCTCTATATTTCTCCTCTCTATGTTTCTCCTCTCTATACTTCTCCTCTCTATATTTCTCCTCTCTATGTTTCTCCTCTCTATATTTCTCCTCTCTATACTTCTCCTCTCTATGTTTCTCCTCTCTATACTTCTCCTCTCTATATTTCTCCTCTCTACGTTTCTCCTCTCTATATTTCTCCTCTCTATATTTCTCCTTTCTATATTTCTCCTCTCTATACTTCTCCTCTCTATATTTCTCCTCTCTATGTTTCTCCTCTCTATGTTTCTCCTCTCTATATTTCTCCTCTCTATATTTCTCCTCTCTATATTTCTCCTCTCTATATTTCTCCTCTCTATGTTTCTCCTCTCTATATTTCTCCTCTCTATATTTCTCCTCTCTATATATCTCCTCTCTATGTTTCTCCTCTCTATATTTCTCCTTTCTCTATTTCTCCTCTCTATACTTCTCCTCTCTATGTTTCTCCTCTCTATATTTCTCCTCTCTATATTTCTCCTCTCTATGTTTCTCCTCTCTATACTTCTCCTCTCTATGTTTCTCCTCTCTATGTTTCTCCTCTCTATATTTCTCCTCTCTATATTTCTCCTCTCTATATTTCTCCTCTCTATACTTCTCCTCTCTATATTTCTCCTCTCTATATTTCTCCTCTCTATGTTTCTCCTCTCTATACTTCTCCTCTCTATATTTCTCCTCTCTATGTTTCTCCTCTCTATATTTCTCCTCTCTATACTTCTCCTCTCTATGTTTCTCCTCTCTATACTTCTCCTCTCTATATTTCTCCTCTCTATGTTTCTCCTCTCTATATTTCTCCTCTCTATACTTCTCCTCTCTATGTTTCTCCTCTCTATATTTCTCCTCTCTATATTTCTCCTCTCTATATTTCTCCTCTCTATGTTTCTCCTCTCTATACTTCTCCTCTCTATATTTCTCCTCTCTATATTTCTCCTCTCTATATTTCTCCTCTCTATGTTTCTCCTCTCTATACTTCTCCTCTCTATATTTCTCCTCTCTATACTTCTCCTCTCTATATTTCTCCTCTCTATGTTTCTCCTCTCTATATTTCTCCTCTCTATATTTCTCCTCTCTATACTTCTCCTCTCTATATTTCTCCTCTCTATATTTCTCCTCTCTATATTTCTCCTCTCTATATTTCTCCTCTCTATACTTCTCCTCTCTATATTTCTCCTCTCTATATTTCTCCTCTCTATATTTCTCCTCTCTATGTTTCTCCTCTCTATACTTCTCCTCTCTATATTTCTCCTCTCTATATTTCTCCTCTCTATACTTCTCCTCTCTATATTTCTCCTCTCTATATTTCTCCTCTCTATATTTCTCCTCTCTATATTTCTCCTCTCTATATTTCTCCTCTCTATGTTTCTCCTCTCTATATTTCTCCTCTCTATGTTTCTCCTCTCTATGTTTCTCCTCTCTATGTTTCTCCTCTCTATACTTCTCCTCTCTATATTTCTCCTCTCTATATTTCTCCTCTCTATATTTCTCCTCTCTATATTTCTCCTCTCTATACTTCTCCTCTCTATATTTCTCCTCTCTATATTTCTCCTCTCTATACTTCTCCTCTCTATATTTCTCCTTTCTATATTTCTCCTCTCTATACTTCTCCTCACAATGTTTCTCCTCTCTATATTTCTCCTCTCTATACTTCTCCTCTCTATATTTCTCCTTTCTATATTTCTCCTCTCTATACTTCTCCTCTCTATGTTTCTCCTCTCTATATTTCTCCTCTCTATGTTTCTCCTATTTCTCCTCTCTATATTTCTCCTCTCTATATTTCTCCTCTCTATGTTTCTCCTCTCTATGTTTCTCCTCTCTATATTTCTCCTCTCTATGTTTCTCCTCTCTATACTTCTCCTCTCTATATTTCTCCTCTCTATATTTCTCCTCTCTATATTTCTCCTCTCTATATTTCTCCTCTCTATACTTCTCCTCTCTATGTTTCTCCTCTCTATGTTTCTCCTCTCTATACTTCTCTCTTTATTTCTCCTCTCTATATTTCTCCTTTCTATATTTCTCCTCTCTATACTTCTCCTCTCTATACTTCTCCTCTCTATATTTCTCCTCTCTATGTTTCTCCTCTCTATATTTCTCCTCTCTATATTTCTCCTCTCTATATTTCTCCTCTCTATGTTTCTCCTCTCTATGTTTCTCCTCTCTATGTTTCTCCTCTCTATACTTCTCCTCTCTATATTTCTCCTCTCTATATTTCTCCTCTCTATATTTCTCCTCTCTATACTTCTCCTCTCTATGTTTCTCCTCTCTATATTTCTCCTCTCTATATTTCTCCTTTCTATACTTCTCCTCTCTATGTTTCTCCTCTCTATGTTTCTCCTCTCTATACTTCTCTCTATATTTCTCCTCTCTATATTTCTCCTTTCTCTATTTCTCCTCTCTATACTTCTCCTCTCTATGTTTCTCCTCTCTATGTTTCTCCTCTCTATATTTCTCCTCTCTATATTTCTCCTCTCTATGTTTCTCCTCTCTATATTTCTCCTCTCTATGTTTCTCCTCTCTATATTTCTCCTCTCTATATTTCTCCTCTCTATATTTCTCCTCTCTATGTTTCTCCTCTCTATATTTCTCCTCTCTATATTTCTCCTCTCTATATTTCTCCTCTCTATGTTTCTCCTCTCTATATTTCTCCTTTCTCTATTTCTCCTCTCTATACTTCTCCTCTCTATGTTTCTCCTCTCTATATTTCTCCTCTCTATATTTCTCCTCTCTATGTTTCTCCTCTCTATACTTCTCCTCTCTATGTTTCTCCTCTCTATGTTTCTCCTCTCTATGTTTCTCCTCTCTATATTTCTCCTCTCTATATTTCTCCTCTCTATACTTCTCCTCTCTATGTTTCTCCTCTCTATACTTCTCCTCTCTATATTTCTCCTCTCTATATTTCTCCTCTCTATGTTTCTCCTCTCTATACTTCTCCTCTCTATATTTCTCCTCTCTATGTTTCTCCTCTCTATATTTCTCCTCTCTATACTTCTCCTCTCTATGTTTCTCCTCTCTATACTTCTCCTCTCTATATTTCTCCTCTCTACGTTTCTCCTCTCTATATTTCTCCTCTCTATATTTCTCCTCTCTATATTTCTCCTCTCTATGTTTCTCCTCTCTATATTTCTCCTCTCTATACTTCTCCTCTCTATGTTTCTCCTCTCTATACTTCTCCTCTCTATATTTCTCCTCTCTACGTTTCTCCTCTCTATATTTCTCCTTTCTATATTTCTCCTCTCTATACTTCTCCTCTCTATATTTCTCCTCTCTATGTTTCTCCTCTCTATGTTTCTCCTCTCTATATTTCTCCTCTCTATATTTCTCCTCTCTATATTTCTCCTCTCTATATTTCTCCTCTCTATGTTTCTCCTCTCTATATTTCTCCTCTCTATATTTCTCCTCTCTATATATCTCCTCTCTATGTTTCTCCTCTCTATATTTCTCCTTTCTCTATTTCTCCTCTCTATACTTCTCCTCTCTATGTTTCTCCTCTCTATATTTCTCCTCTCTATATTTCTCCTCTCTATGTTTCTCCTCTCTATACTTCTCCTCTCTATGTTTCTCCTCTCTATGTTTCTCCTCTCTATATTTCTCCTCTCTATATTTCTCCTCTCTATATTTCTCCTCTCTATACTTCTCCTCTCTATATTTCTCCTCTCTATATTTCTCCTCTCTATGTTTCTCCTCTCTATACTTCTCCTCTCTATATTTCTCCTCTCTATGTTTCTCCTCTCTATATTTCTCCTCTCTATATTTCTCCTCTCTATATTTCTCCTCTCTATGTTTCTCCTCTCTATATTTCTCCTCTCTATATTTCTCCTTTCTATATTTCTCCTCTCTATATTTCTCCTCTCTATATTTCTCCTTTCTATATTTCTCCTCTCTATATTTCTCCTTTCTATATTTCTCCTCTCTATACTTCTCCTCTTTATATTTCTCCTCTCTATGTTTCTCCTCTCTATATGTTTCTGCCCATCCCTGTAGGTATACATAGTCCAGGGGGGGGGGGGGGCATTTACAATGGGGATTCTTTGTTCTCATATATTGAAATACATTTTCCAGTCGGCAAATTGTGTCAATATGATCCCTCACTGACCAAATGCATCAAAGTGATCCCTCTCTATCTAAATGCATAAAAGGGATCTCTCTCTGACCAAATGCATCAAAGTGATCCCTCTCTGTCCAAATGAGTAAAAGTGATCCCTCTCTGTCCAAATGCAAAAAAGTGATCTCTCTCTAACCAAATGCATAAAAGTGATCTCTCTTTGTCCAAATGTATCAAAGTGATCTCTCTCTCTGTCCAAATGTATCAAAGTGATCCCTTTCTGACCAACTGTGTCAAACTGATTCTTCTCTAACCAACTGTGTCAAAGTGATCCCTCTCTGACCAAATGCATCAAAGTGATCCCTCTCTGTCAAAATGCATAAAAGTGATCCCTCTCTATCTAAATGCATAAAAGTGATCCCTCTCTGTCTAAATGCATAAAAGGGATCTCTCTCTGACCAAATGCATCAAAGTGATCCCTCTCTGACCAAATGCATCAAAGTGATCCCTCTCTATCTAAATGCATAAAAGTGATCCCTCTCTGTCTAAATGCATAAAAGTGATCCCTCTCTGTCTAAATGCATAAAAGTGATCCCTCTCTGTAAAAATGCATAAAAGGGATCTCTCTCTCTGACCAAATGCATCAAAGTGATCCCTCTCTGACCAACTGTGTCAAAGTGATCTCTCTCTGTCCAAATGCATAAAAGTGATCCCTCTCTGTCCAAATGAATAAAAGTGATCTCTCTCTGACCAAATGTATCAAAGTGATCCCTCTCTGTCCAAATGAGTAAAAGTGATCCCTCTCTATCCAAATGCAAAAAAAGTGATCTCTCTCTAACCAAATGCATCAAAGTGATCTCTCTCTCTCTGTCCAAATGTATCAAAGTGATCCCTTTCTGACCAACTGTGTCAAACTGATTCTTCTCTAACCAACTGTGTCAAAGTGATCCCTCACTGACCAAATGCATCAAAGTGATCCCTCTCTGACCAAATGCATCAAAGTGATCCCTCTCTGTCCAAATGCTAAAATGGATCTCGCTCTGACCAAATGCATCAAAGTGATCCCTCTCTGACCAAATGCTAAAAGGGATCTCTCTCTCTGACCAAATGCATCAAAGTGATCCCTCTCTGACCAACTGTGTCAAAGTGATCTCTCTCTGTCCAAATGTATCAAAGTGATCTCTCTCTGTCCAAATGTATCAAAGTAATCCCTATCTGTCCAAATGCATAAAAGTGATCCCTCTCTATCCAAATGTATCAAAGTGATCCCTATCTGTCCAAATGCATAAAAGTGATCTCTCTCTGTCCAAATGAATAAAAGTGATCCCTCTCTGTCCAAATGAGTAAAATTGATTCCTCTCTGTCCAAATGCAAAAATAGTGATCTCTCTCTAACCAAATGCATAAAAGTGATCTTTCTTTGTCCAAATGTATCAAAGCGATCCCTCTCTGTCCAAATGCATCAAAGTGATCTATCTCTCTGTCCAAATGTATCAAAGTGATCCCTTTCTGACCAACTGTGTCAAACTGATTCTTCTCTAACCAACTGTGTCAAAGTGATCCCTCTCTGTCCAAATGTATCAAAGTGATCCCTTTCTGACCAACTGTGTCAAAGTGATCCCTCTCTGACCAACTGTGTCAAACTGATCCCTCTCTGACCAAACGCATCAAAGTGATCCCTCTCTGACCAACTGAGTAAAAGTGATCCCTCTCTGTCCAAATGTATCAAACTGATCCCTCTCTGTCCAAATACATTAAAGTGATCCCTCTCTGACCAAATGAATCAAAGTGATCCCTCTCTGTCAAAATGCATAAAAGTGATCACTCTCTGTCAAAATGCATAAAAGTGATCACTCTCTGACCAACTGTGTCAATATGATCCCTCTCTGACCAAATGCATCAAAGTGATCCCTCTCTGTCCCAATGCAAAAAATGGATCTTTCTCTAACCAAATGCATACAAGTGATCCCTCTCTGTCCAAATGCTAAAAGGGATCTCTCTCTGACCAAATGCATCAAAGTGATCCCTCTCTGACCAACTGTGTCAAAGTGATCTCTCTCTGTCCAAATGTATCAAAGTGATCCCTATCTGTCCAAATGCATAAAAGTGATCTCTCTCTGACCAAATGTATCAAAGTGATCCTTCTCTGTCCAAATGCATCAAAGTGATCTCTCTCTCTGTCCAAATGTATCAAAGCGATCCCTTTCTGACCAACTGTGTCAAACTGATTCTTCTCTAACCAACTGTGTCAAAGTGATCCCTCTCTGACCAAATGCATCAAAGTGATCCCTCTCTGACCAAATGCATCAAAGTGATCCCTCTCTGACCAAATGCTAAAAGGGATCTCTCTCTGACCAAATGCATAAAAGTGATCCCTCTCTGACCAACTGTGTCAAAGTGATCTCTCTCTGTCCAAATGTATCAAAGTGATCCCTATGTGTCCAAATGCGTAAAAGTGATCCCTTTCTGACCAACTGTGTCAAAGTGATCCCTCTCTGTCCAAATGTATCAAAGTGATCTCTCTCTGTCCAAATGCATAAAAGTGATCCCTCTCTGTCCAAATGCATAAAAGTGATCCCTCTCTGTCCAAATGTATCAAAGTAATCCCTATCTGTCCAAATGCATAAAAGTGATCTCTCTCTGACCAAATGTATCAAAGTGATCCCTCTCTATCCAAATGAGTAAAAGTGATCCCTCTCTGTCCAAATGAGTAAAAGTGATCCCTCTCTGTCCAAATGTATCAAAGTGATCCCTCTCTATCCAAATGCAAAAAAAGTGATCTCTCTCTAACCAAATGCATAAAGGTGATCTCTCTTTGTCCAAATGTATCAAAGTGATCCCTCTCTGTCCAAATGTATCAAAGTGATCCCTCTCTGTCCAAATGTATCAAAGTGATCCCTATCTGTCCAAATGCATAAAAGTGATCTCTCTCTGACCAAATGTATCAAAGTGATCCCTCTCTATCCAAATGAGTAAAAGTGATCCCTCTCTGTCCAAATGAGTAAAAGTGATCCCTCTCTGTCCAAATGTATCAAAGTGATCCCTCTCTAACCAAATGCAAAAAAAGTGATCTCTCTCTAACCAAATGCATAAAGGTGATCTCTCTTTGTCCAAATGTATCAAAGTGATCCCTCTCTGTCCAAATGTATCAAAGTGATCCCTCTCTGTCCAAATGTATTGAAGTGATCCCTATCTGTCCAAATGCATAAAAGTGATCTCTCTCTGACCAAATGTATCAAAGTGATCCCTCTCTAACCAAATGCAAAAAAAGTGATCTCTCTCTAACCAAATGCATAAAGGTGACCTCTCTTTGTCCAAATATATCAAAGTGATCCCTCTCTGTCCAAATGTATCAAAGTGGTCCCTTTCTGACCAACTGTGTCAAAGTGATCCCTCTCTCTGACCAAATGCATGAAAGTGATCCCTCTCTAACCAACTGTGTGTAAATGGTCCCTGGTTATGTGACTAGATTACTACTTTTTCTTGCTGGTGCTGTCCAGCCTCCTAAACTTCCTATATATCTCAGTCTTCTCCGCCCCTCCCCCATTCTCTATATATATTTATATTACTCCTATATTTCATACCTTTATCCTCTATATCTCTCTCTCTATATATATCTCTCTCTATATCTATATAAAGCGGTGGCCAAAGGTTTTCAGAATGACACAAATATGAATTTTCCCAAAGTCGGCGGCCTCAGCTTTTATGAAGGAATGTTATGAAGAGCGATCCGATGAATGAAGTCCCTCTTTGCCAATAAGCGTATATTGATTGGTTTGCGCAAAAGTTATAACGTCTACAAACTGTGGGATATATACCGGAAATTTTTATTTATTTATTTACTACTAATGGCGGTGATCAGGGACTTACAGTGGGACTGCGATATTGCCACAGACAATCTGACACTAACTGACACTTTGTGGGAACCAGTGACACTAATACAGTGATCAGTGCTAACAATATGCACTGTCACTGTACTAATGACACTGGCAGGGAAGAGGTTAAAGGTCTAGGGGCGCTGAAAGGGTAAAATGTGTGCCTAGCCAGTGCTTTGCAGGAAAAGAAAATCCATAACCTCCCGGCTGAGGAGACCGAGCTCTGTCCTGCATGTCTTCTGGACGATCGGCGGGCGCCAGTGGTCATCCATTGGCCGGTCATCCATTGGCTGGATAATCACAGCACAGCTGGGTTGCCGGGGGTGTGCGCCCCATACTCGGAAGTGCCGGATCACATACCTAGCACATGATCTGGCGCAGCAGAGACGCCTTGCCGCCGTATATGGAAGTGATACGTTCAGCAAGAGGTTAATCCTTTATGTATATATATGTATATATATATAATATACACTATATTGTCAAAAGTATTGGGACGCCTCTCTATATACACTATATTACCAAAAGTATTGGGACGCCTCTCTATATACACTATATTACCAAAAGTATTGGGACGCCTCTCTATATACTCTATATTACCAAAAGTATTGGGACGCCTCTCTATATACACTATATTACCAAAAGTATTGGGACCCCTCTCTATATACTCTATATTACCAAAAGTATTGGGACGCCTCTCTATATACACTATATTACCAAAAGTATTGGGACGCCTCTCTATATACACTATATTACCAAAAGTATTGGGACGCCTCTCTATATACACTATATTACCAAAAGTATTGGGACGCCTCTCTATATACACTATATTACCAAAAGTATTGGGACGCCTCTCTATATACACTATATTACCAAAAGTATTGGGACGCCTCTCTATATACACTATATTACCAAAAGTATTGGGACGCCTCTCTATATACACTATATTACCAAAAGTATTGGGACCCCTCTCTATATACTCTATATTACCAAAAGTATTGGGACGCCTCTCTATATACACTATATTACCAAAAGTATTGGGACCCCTCTCTATATACTCTATATTACCAAAAGTATTGGGACGCCTCTCTATATACTCTATATTACCAAAAGTATTGG
>NC_138774.1:1619428-1690636 GCF_965119305.1 Pelophylax lessonae | reverse complement strand
GTCCCAGTTCAGAGCTCTGGTTCTGCGTCCAGGTTCTGGACTTTTGTCCTGGTTCAGAGCTCTGGTTCTGGTTCTGCGTCCAGGTTCTGGAGTTTGGTCCTGGTTCTGAGCCCAGGTTCTGGACTGTGGTCCTGGTTGTGGTTCTGGGCTCTGATCCTGGACTCCCCTCGGTTTGGACTCTGGTGGACTCTGGTTCTGGAAGGACATGTACCAGGGATACGACTCCTCCAGCTCCTCTCCCTCTGCAGAGTCTCAGTACCTCTCCTCGGTGGATTCTTTTGGGAGCCCCCCCACAGCTGCTGCACCACAGGTGAGTGTGACGTCACTGACAGCAGTGATGTCACTGGGGGCTGGTGGGCTGAAGAGTGAGTGTGGGACTCAGGATCCCACTGCTGCTCAATGACTCTCTCTGACGTCATCACAACTTTCTACAACCACACATTGTATAGAGTCCCAGAGCACACTGTGTATTGTATAGGGGTCAGTATATACTGTGTATAGTATAGGGGGGTCAGTATACACTGTGTATAGTATAGGGGGTCAGTATATACTGTGTATAGTATAGGGGGTCAGTATACACTGTGTATAGTATAGGGGGTCAGTATACACTGTGTATGGTATAGGGGTCAGTATATACTGTGTATAGTATAGGGGTCAGTATATACTGTGTATGGTATAGGGATCAGTATATACTTTGTATAGTATAGGGGTCAGTATATACTGTGTATAGTATAGGGGGTCAGTATACACTGTGTATGGTATAGGGGGTCAGTATACACTGTGTATGGTATAGGGGGGTCAGTATACACTGTGTATAGTATAGGGGGGTCAGTATACACTGTATATTGTATAGGGGGTCAGTATATACTGTGTGTGGTATAGGGGTCAGTATATACTGTGTATAGTATAGGGGGTCAGTATACACTGTGTATGGTATAGGGGGTCAGTATACACTGTGTATGGTATAGGGGGTCAGTATACACTGTGTATAGTATAGTGGGGTCAGTATACACTGTATATTGTATAGGGGTCAGTATACACTGTGTATGGTATAGGGGTCAGTATACACTGTGTATAGTATAGGGGGGTCAGTATACACTGTATATTGTATAGGGGGTCAGTATATACTGTGTGTGGTATAGGGGTCAGTATATACTGTGTATAGTATAGGGGGTCAGTATACACTGTGTATGGTATAGGGGGTCAGTATACACTGTGTATGGTATAGGGGGTCAGTATACACTGTGTATAGTATAGGGGGGTCAGTATACACTGTATATTGTATAGGGGTCAGTATACACTGTGTATGGTATAGGGGTCAGTATACACTGTGTATAGTATAGGGGTCAGTATACACTGTGTATGGTATAGGGGGTCAGTATACACTGTGTATAGTATAGGGGGGTCCGTATACACTGTGTATGGTATAGGGAGGTCAGTATATACTGTGTATAGTATAGGGGGTCAGTATATACTGTGTATGGTATAGGGGGTCAGTATACACTGTGTATGGTATAGGGGGTCAGTATACACTGTGTATAGTATAGGGGTCAGTATACACTGTGTATGTTGTAGGGGGTCAGTATATACTGTGTATGGTATAGGGGTCAGTATATACTGTGTATAGTATAGGGGGGTCAGTATATACTGTGTATGGTATAGGGGGTCAGTATATACTGTGTATGGTATAGGGGTCAGTATACAACGTGTATGGTATAGGGGGTCAGTATATACCGTGTATGGTATAGGGGGTTAGTATATACTGTGTATAGTATAGGGATCAGTATACAATGTGTATGGTATAGGGTTCAGTATATACTGTGTATGGTATAGGGGGTCAGTATATACTGTGTATGGTATAGGGGGTCAGTATATACTGTGAATGATATAGGGATCAGTATATACTGTGTATAGTATAGGGGGTCAGTATATACTGTGTATAGTATAGGGATCAGTATATGCTGTGTATAGTATAGGGGGGTCAGTATATACTGTGTATAGTATAGAGGTCAGTATATACGGTGTATACTATAGGGGTCAATATATACTGTGTATAGTAAAGAGTCAGTATACACTGTGTATAGTATAGGGGGTCAGTATACACTGTGTATGGTATAGGGGGTCAGTATATACTGTGTATAGTATAGGGGTCAGTATACACTGTGTATGGTATAGGGGGTCAGTATACACTGTGTATAGTATAGGGGGTCAGTATACACTGTGTATAGTATAGGGGGTCAGTATATACTGTGTATAGTGTAGGGGGTCAGTATACACTGTGTATGGTATTGGGGGCCCGTATATACTGTGTATAGTACAGGGGGTCAGTATATACTATGTATGGTATAGGGGGTCAGTATACACTGTGTATAGTATAGGGGGTCAGTATATACTGTGTATGGTATAGGGGGTCAGTATATACTGTGTATGGTATAGGGTGGTCAGTATATACTGTGTATGGTATAGGGGGTTAGTATATACTGTGTATGGTATAGGGGGGTCAGTATATACTGTGTATGGTATAGGGGTCAGTATACACTGTGTATGGTATAGGGGGTCAGTATATACTGTGTATGGTATAGGGGTCAGTATACACTGTGTATGGTATAGGGGGGTCAGTATACACTGTGTATTGTATAGGGGGTCAGTATATACTGTGTGTGGTATAGGGGTCAGTATACACTGTGTATAGTATAGGGGGTCAGTATACACTGTGTATGGTATAGGGGGTCAGTATATACTGTGTATGGTATAGGGGGGTCAGTATATACTGTGTATGGTATAGGGGTCAGTATACACTGTGTATGGTATAGGGGGGTCGTTATATACGGTGTATGGTATAGGGGGGTCAGTATATACTGTGTATGGTATAGGGGTCAGTATACACTGTGTATGGTATAGGGGGTCAGTATATACTGTGTATGGTATAGGGGGGTCAGTATATACTGTACACAGTATAGGGATCAGTATACACTGTGTATGGTATAGGGGGTCAGTATATACTGTGTCTAGTAAAGGGGTCAGTATAGACTGTGTATAGTATAGGGGGGGCCAGCATATACTGTGTATGGTATAGGGATCAGTATACACTGTGTATGGTATAGGGGGTCAGTATATACCGTGTATGGTATAGGGGGATCAGAATACACTGTGTATTGTATAGGGGTCAGTATATACTGTGTATAGTATAGGGGGTCAGTATATACTGTGTATAGTATAGGGGGTCAGTATATACTGTGTATAGTATAGAGGTCAGTATATACGGTGTATACTATAGGGGCCAGTATATACTGTGTCTAGTAAAGGGGTCAGTATAGACTGTGTATAGTATAGGGGGTCAGTATACACTGTGTATATTATAGGGGGTCAGTATATACTTGTGTATAGTATAGTGGGGTCAGCATACACTGTGTATAGTATAGGGGGTCAGTATTCCCTGTGTATAGTATAGGGGGTCAGTATATACTGTGTATAGTATAGGGGGTCAGTATATACTATGTATAGTATAGGGGTCCATATATACTGTATATGGTATAGGGGTCAGTATATACTGTGTATAGTACAGGGGTCAGTATGTACTTTGTATCATATAGGGGGTCAGTATACACTGTGTGTAGTGCAGGGATCAGTATATACTGTGTATGGTATAGAGGTCAGTATATACTGTGTATAATAAAGGGGTCAGTATATGCTGTTTATAGTATAGGGGGTCAGCATACACTGTGTATAGTATAGGGGTCATTATATACGGTGTATAGTATAGGTGTCAGTATACACTGTGTATGGTATAGGTGTCAGTATACACTGTGTATAGTACAGGGGTCAGTATATACTGTGTATTGTATAGGGGTCAGTATATACTGTGCATAGTATAGGGGTCAGTATATACTGTGTATAGTATAGGGGGTCAGTATACACTGTGTATGGTACAGGGGGGTCAGTTTATACTGTGTATGATGTATATACTGGTCAGTGTATATAGTGTATGGTGTATATACGGGTCAGTAGTGTTTGGTGTATATACGGATCAGTGTACATAGTGTATGGTATATATACGGGTCAATGTATATTCTGTATGGTGTTTATAGGGATCAGTGTACATAGTGTCTTCTTTCTATACGGGTCAGTTTACATAGTGTCTTCTGTATACAGGGGTTGGTGTACATAGTGTGTATAGGGGTCAGTGTACATTCTGTATGGTGTATATAGGGGTCAGGGTACATAGTGTCTTCTGTATATAGGGGTTTCTTTTGTATATTGGGGTCGGTGTACATAGTGTCTTCTGTGCATAGTGTATATAGGGGTCAGTGTACATAGTGTATGGTGTATATAGGGGTCAGTGTACATAGTGTCTTCTGTGTATAGGGGTTTCTTTTGTATATTGGGGTCGGTGTACATAGTGTCTTCTGTGCATAGTGTATATAGGGGTCAGTGTACATAGTGTATGGTGTATATAGGGGTCAGTATACACTGTGTATGGGGTAGATTGGGTACATTGTGCAGTATAAGGGTCAGTGTAGTCTGGAGATAGTGTCATAGTATAGGGGTCAGTACACGCAATGTATGGTGGAGCAGATGTCTCTCCAAGTGTCCCACAGGGAGCAGCTGTCCCTCCGTGTACCCCACAGGGAGTTGATATTCCTCTTTGGGCTGTGTGGAAAGGGGCCCTTGCATTGAGTGCTCCCTACAGAGGATCTGCATCTCAGCCATAGAATACTTCTAATAATCCCAACCCATAACTTCCTTTGCCTGTAACCTGTGACATGTTGCGTGTCTTCTTCCTTGCAGGAGTGCGTGGCTTTGTGTGATGCTCCATCTTCCTTTGTGCCCACTGTTACCGCCATCACCAGTAGTCAAGATCTGCAGTGGCTGGTCACCCCGGCCCTCATCTCCTCTATGGCTCAGTCCCAACCTACGCCAGGACCCTCGCTGGACCCTTATGACCTGCCAGGGCCCAGCTACGCCTCTCCATCTGGATCATCATATGGTCCATCTGTTTCCACACCGGGACCAGAGGGCTCCCGGCCCACCCGTACCCGTAAAAGAACCAGAGAGGAGGGGGTGAGTGTCCTTGGACTGGATGAATATAGGTATATGTGCCACAACCCAAATGTGACCTCTGATCCTTCTTCCAATACACAGCTGACACCGGAGGAGGAAGAAAAGAGGCGAGTTCGTAGAGAAAGGAACAAGTTAGCCGCTGCCAAATGCCGGAACCGAAGACGAGAGCTGACTGACCGACTGCAAAGCGTAAGTGACAACAATAGACTTCTCCCAACAGGTGACACCATAGAGATCACAAACTAAGTGGACCAAGGAGGAAGGGTCTACAGACCATTTTACACTTTCCATGAGGCATTGTACAACTCTGACATTCACAGACATGACTAGGCATGATGGAAATTGTTCCTGAACAACTGGAGGGCCGTAGTTTGAAGACCCCTGATCTAAAGGTTTATGTGGTGGACTCGGGTACTCATAGTGTTCCTCCAGGGGCCCTGAGTGTCCATGTTCCAGAACCCTAGGATCGGGGCTTTTTTTTATCAGAGAATAAGTGCAGGAATACCCCATTTAGGAGTCAGCCCTTTTTTCCACGCCTACCCACCTCAGAGCACCATTCCTTAGTTTTACCCCCTACCCACCTCAGAGCACCATTCCTTAGTTTTACCCCCTACCCACCTCAGAGCACCATTCCTTGGTTTTACCCCCTACCCACCTCAGAGCACCATTCCTTGGTTTTACCCCCTACCCACCTCAGAGCACCATTCCTTAGTTTTACCCCCTACCCACCTCAGAGCACCATTCCTTAGTTTTACCCCCTACCCACCTCAGAGCACCATTCCTTGGTTTTACCCCCTACCCACCTCAGAGCACCATTCCTTAGTTTTACCCCCTACCCACCTCAGAGCACCATTCCTTGGTTTTACCCCCTACCCACCTCAGAGCACCATTCCTTGGTTTTACCCCCTACCCACCTCAGAGCACCATTCCTTGGTTTTACCCCCTACCCACCTCAGAGCACCATTCCTTGGTTTTACCCCCTACCCACCTCAGAGCACCATTCCTTGGTTTTACCCCCTACCCACCTCAGAGCACCATTCCTTAGTTTTACCCCCTACCCACCTCAGAGCACCATTCCTTGGTTTTACCCCCTACCCACCTCAGAGCACCATTCCTTGGTTTTACCCCCTACCCACCTCAGAGCACCATTCCTTGGTTTTACCCCCTACCCACCTCCCAGAATCCCAGAATACAGAACCACATATCATTTTGTGGTGCTAAGTAATTGGTATGGAATTTGGTAATGATAACAAGAAAAGCAGTAAAATAGATCCCCTGCAGCCAGCAACAAAAGATCCCCCTAACAACAATGGACCACCCGCAACAACATTTTCCCCCTAGCAACAATAGATTCCCGGCTGCAGCCACAGATCTCCCCACAGCCAGCATCAATAGACTCTCCATCAGCCAGAAACAATAGATCCCTCTAGGGCTGCACGATATTGGGGAAAAAAGTACATTGCGATAGTTGTTTTTTAACAATATATATCGCAATATTTCTCCCGGACAGTCTCCGGAGGAGGGATCAGTGAGCAGAGCTCAGCTCTCCGCCCGGGGATCCGCCACACTTATAGAACTTCTCCCGCCCGGACAGCCCGAGCCTTGTGTCGGAGCCGGAGTGTATAGGAAGCGGGCTGAGTGAAGTGTCCCAGCAGTAGTACGGTAGCAGCCTTTGTCCCCCGGTGCTCCTCCGCCATGCTCCGGACGTCTCTCCCCCCTCTCCTGCTGCTTTGCACTGTAGCACTCTGCAGCCTCTCTGCCGCCATGTAATCCGCCATGCAATCCAGCCCAACCAGCTCTGCCTCTTAGTCTCCAGCTGACCATTACTCCGCCCTGCTCCGCCCATTGTCTCTCCATTGAATCTATTTACAAAACATTACAGCCTGATCCCGCCCCCAATGCAGCCAGGAGAGACAATGGGTGGAGCACGGCGGAGATACCAGAGGCAGAGCTGGGAGGGCTGGATTGCATCGGGCTGGAGGGGCGGAGTTCCGATCACAGCCGAAAAGCAAAACGGATGTGTCGGCTGCCAGCACTGTGAGTCCTCTTCCTCCCCCAGAGTCCCGACTTCTCCCTGCCTCCCTGCCTATGCTAAATATCGCGTCTTCGGCGATATGAATATCGCCCACGCCCGCAGAACGATAGTCGATATCACATCGACTATCTTCAGCCCTAGATCCCTCCCTTGCAATGGATCTCTCCCAGCAACAACTGACCCCCCCAGCAATATAAGACCCACCCCCAGCAACAGTAGGTCCCCCACCAGCAACAGTAGACCTCCTCAGAAACAATAGACCCCCATGCAAAAAAATAGATCCCCTCCAGCAAGAATAGATTCCCCAGCAGCTAGCATCAATAGACCCTGCAGCACACCCCAGCACCCCTTGCAATTACATACAGCCAGTGCTGGAGGTGCCGGAAATGCATCCCCCCGCATTCCCGCTGAAAAAAAGCCCTGCCTAGGTTTATATTCTTTTTCTTGGTATCAGTAGTAGTGGAGGGTTCTGGTTTGCCGGAGGCTAAGACGCTTCCGTTAAATAGAGCACCATATGTGGTGGCAGAGGGAGAGGAAAAGATTTGGTTCCTTCCTTGCCCTCGATTCACATCTCCGACTTTGATGATACCTTGAACCAGAATATCTGCGAGGAGGATCACGTCTTCTCTCTCTGCTCTACTTAGAGGGTCAGCCTATATTCATGCTTCATTTTTACTACTTGATGAAATACACAAAGTTTCCCGACATTCAGCAGTGTGGTGGAGAGACCTGCAATGAATACACATTTGTCTTTTGTTGACTGGACACGAGGCCCTATCACAGATTTTCATGTATGAGGGGTAACATCTCCAGCAGTGCGATATGTGGGATTGTAGTGTAGTAGGCCAGGGTGATGGGACGCACTATAGTAATTAACAGCTTGTGTTCCCCCTATCAGGAGACGGACCTTTTAGAAGAGGAGAAATCGACACTGGAGGCAGAGATCGATGAGCTGCGACGACAGAAGGAACAGTTGGAGTTTGCCCTTCTCTCCCATCGATCGACATGCAAACTCCCCTACGAGGACCCTGACCTGCCCCCCAGTGACCCAGCTGTCTCCTTTCCCCACGGAGGACTCCTGCCCTCGTATCCCCCCCAACCGGAGGTATCATTCCCTGTCTGTTTGCCCCCACTACCGGACCCAGACTGTGCCAGCGGCCCTGGAGCTTACACCTCTTCATTTGTGTTCACCTCCCCAGAGGGAGGAGCCTGTGGAAGCCGGTACCAGCGCAGCAGCGGAAGTGAGCGCTCATCCTCCGACTCGCTCAGCTCCCCCTCACTCCTGGCACTCTGAGACATAAAGTCTAACTCCTTTTCCTGCACTTTCCTCATTCAGCCAACCTTTCCAAACCATCCAGATAGCAAACCACTGCCGCCCATCTGACAGATCTTCACCCTTCTCCTCAATCTTCCATTTGCTCTCCTTTCCTCCATCATCTTATGCTTGTGTTTCATCATGGCCTGCGATGCCTTCCATGGCTTGTCTCCTTCCCTCTACCCGCTATGGAGATCTCTCCGATCCTCCCCCATCTCTCTACTATCTATAGCCATCACCTCATTCTTCTCCCGTCTCTCTACCAGCTATGGAGATCTCTCCGATCCTCCCTCATCTCTCTATTATCTATAGCCATCACCTCATTCTTCTCCCGTCTCTCTACCAGCTATGGAGATCTCTCCGATCCTCCCTCATCTCTCTATTATCTATAGCCATCACCTCATTCTTCTCCCGTCTCTCTACCAACAATGGAGATCTCTCCAGTCCTCTCATTCCCTCTACCAACTGTGGAGATCTCTCCAGTCCTCTCCTTCCCTCTACCAACTGTGGAGATCTCTCCAGTCCCCTCCTTCCCTCTACCAACTATGGAGATCTTTCCAGTCCTCTCCTTCCCTCTACCAACTATGGAGATCTCTCCAGTCCTCTCCTTCCCTCTACCAACTATGGAGATCTTTCCAGTCCTCTCCTTCCCTCTACCAACTATGGAGATCTCTCCAGTCCTCTCCTTCCCTCTACCAACTATGGAGATCTTTCCAGTCCTCTCCTTCCCTCTACCAACTATGAAGATCTCTCCAGTCCTCTCCTTCCCTCTACCAACTATGGAGATCTCTCCAGTCCCCTCCTTCCCTCTACCAACTATGGAGATCTTTCCAGTCCTCTCCTTCCCTCTACCAACTATGGAGATCTCTCCAGTCCTCTCATTCCCTCTACCAACTATGGAGATCTCTCCAGTCCTCTCATTCCCTCTACCAACAATGGAGATCTCTCCAGTCCTCTCCTTCCCTCTACCAACTGTGGAGATCTCTCCAGTCCTCTCCTTCCCTCTACCAACAATGGAGATCTCTCCAATCCTCTCCTTCCCTCTACCAACAATGGAGATCTCTCCAGTCCTCTCCTTCCTCCTTGCAGCCCGTTATTCACTGGCCTAACTCTGCCTCTTCTCCCACATAATAATAATGTGAACTTTTCTCTGTCTCACTGTCTTATGTCTCTACACATGAAATCCCGGACCAGCCCCCATCCTGCATTGTCCTCATCACCGGCTCTACATTTCTAGTCTTCATCTCTTCATGTCCGCCCGGGTTCAGTTCTGCTCTTCTCCATCGTCATGCGTTTTCCACCTCCTACCTCCTTCTTTGTTACTCTTCCTATGTGACTTCACAACCCGCTTTTGCATATCTTGTCTTCTCTGCCTATCATCCTCCATTGTCACCCCCCTCCACCCTTCACCATCATCCTTGTATCTGTGAACATTCATGACCCCCCCCCCCTCTCCCCACGATGGAAGTGCGTGGTGGGCTGAGCGCGGTCAAGAAGTTTCCTCCTTGCGACATTCCACTTCAAGGACCAACTTCATGAACTGAAGCAAGCGGGACACCCAAGACTAGGACCAAGTGGACCTCTACCTCCTCAGCTGTCCGGAGGTCACGATCAATGGTGTGAGATGGGATGTGATGGGGAGCGGGATCAATATGTATAAGGCCTGAGAGAGGGATATAGGCCGGGCATACAGCAGCTTATGTCAGTCCACTCCTGTGGAGTGGCCCTTAGAGACTAAGGACAAAAGGGCACTACGCTCTCTACTGGTTTCTCAGCGCCCCCTGTAGGTCACAGGGTGCATCCTACATCCTGGCAGCAGGGTAGACCAACCTGTTCTATGAAATGTGATTTGCTCCTAATCAGTATTCTCAAAGAGAACCTGTCAGAAGAGAAATATGGGCATTGCCATTACTTTCTGAAAATACTAGTTGCCTGGCTGTTTTTTTATGAAGGGTCTATTTATCAATGTTTTCCCTCAAGATTCACACATTTTTCACATAAGATTTAATTAGAAGAATCTGGGTATGAACATTGATAAATGAACTCCATGACCCACAGGGAGGACACGGGTCAGGAGGGTCAAACGTCCTTCCTTCTCATGGGTCAATGACTCAATGTCCTGGAGACCCTGACCAGCCAACTAGTTTTCAGAGCTCAATGGGGGCCCTATCCCTTTAATCCTTCACTGTGACCACATGTGCAGCCATACTGACCCCGCCTCCGGCGTTGTGCAGTAAATAGCCGTGTTTTCGTATTTTGTATACAGAGTCAGTCTGTAGATCTCCGGTGCCTGGACTTTGTATTGTACATGTGGAGCCAACCGGATGGAGGAGCTGGGTGGCTGCCAGGAGTGGATTTTGCCAGCACTTCTCTCCCTCTGATCAGCTTTATTGATTGGGAGCCAATGAGGTCTCAGCACTTATCACCCTCTGATCAGATTATTCATTTAGGAGTAACTGAGGTCCCAGTACATGACCCCTTCTGATCAGATTATTAATTAGAAACCAATGAGATCTTAGCACATATTCCCCTTTGATCAGACTGAGGATCAATGCTGAGATCAAAATATTGATTAGAAGCCATTGAGGTCTCAGCACATATTACCCTCTGACCAGATTATTTATTATAGGTGCCAATAAGGTCTTAGTACATGACCCCTTCTGATAAGATTATTGATTAGGTGCCAATAAGGTCTCATTGCATGGCCTCTTCTGATTAGATTATTCATTAGGAGCCATTGAGGTCACAGCACATATTTCCCTCTGATCAGATTATTTATTAGGTGCCAATATGGTTTTAGTACATTACCCCGTCTGATAAGGTTATTGATTAGGTGCCAATAAGGACTCATTACATGACCCCCTTCTGATCAGATTATTGAATAGGAGCCATTGAGGTCTCAGTACATGACCCCTTCTGGTTATATTATCAATTAGGAGCCAATGAGGTCTCAGCACTTGTCTCCCTCTGATCAGATTATTGACTATGAGCCAATGAGGTCTCAGCACTTGTCTCCATCTGATCAGATTATTGACTATGAGCCAACGAGGTCTCAGCACTTATCTCCCTCTGATCAGATTATTGATTTAGGAGTAATTGAGGTCTCAGTATATGACCCCTTCAGATCAGATAATTGATTAGTGACCAATGAGGTGTCAGCACTCTGGTCAGATTATTGATTAGGATCTAATGAGGTCTCAGTGCTTTTTCCCCTCTGTTCAGATTTCTGTTCAAGCCTGCGATCAGAATATTGATTAGAAGTCATTGAGGTCTCAGCACTTATTGCCCTCTGGTAAAATTATTGATTAGGAACCAGTTAGATCTCAGTACTTATCTCCCTCTGATTAGATTGCTGGTCAAGGCTGAGCTGAGATTAATAATTAGGAGCCAACGAGGTCTCAGTACATATCCCCCTATGATCAGTCTGATGATCAAGGCTGAGATCAGATTATTGATTAGGAACCAATGAGGTCTCAGCATTTATTTCCTTTTAGTCAGATTACTGATTAGGAACCAATGAGGTCTCAGTACATATCCCCCTATGATCAGACTGATGATCAAGGCTTAGATTAGAATATTCATTAGGAACCAATGAGATCTCAGCACTCATATTCGTCTGGTTAGATTATTGATTAGGATCTAATGAGGTCTCAGGGCTTATTCCCCTCTGTTCAGATTGCTGGTCAATGCTGGGATGAGATTACTGATTAGGAGCCAATGGGGTCTCAGCACATATCTCCCTCCTATCAGATTGCTGGTCAAGGCTGAGATCAGAATATTATTTGATATGACACAAGGACCACCTCAGATCTCGGCAGCACCAGTACTGACCCTGACATTCGATGAGTCGAAGGTGTGTTAGCCAGAGATCAAGGTGCAATGACCCTTACTACCAGATTGTATGTGTGTGTGGCGCTATATACAGCACATACACATTGTATACGCACACACGCAGTTTTATAAAGAGCAATAGCCATATTTTTCTATATATTTTATTATATATATATGAGGCTTATTTATAGATGTATATTATATATATAAAGATATATAGTGAAAGTAATGTTATGTACATACGTACAGACAGAAAATAATGAGAGAGTGTATATATCTATTTCCTAATATATTTTTGGATGTTATAAAAGTTTTATATATATATATAGAAATATGTATATACACAGAGAGACCCTCCTATACAGTGGTATGTATTGGTCGGTGAACCGTCGCTGGTTACAATGTATATAATTCGAGGGTTCATTTAGCAATGGAACTGGAAAATGAAACATTGTTGCTGCCTAAAGAATTTCCCTCCCATGGCAGCCAATCATCTTTCAGTGTTCTAATAGATAGTGATTGGCTCCTACACATTGCCTATTAGAGGAGGGACAATACAGAGGTGGCAAAAGGAATGTCATTGCCTTGTGCTCCGCACCAGAGAAGCAGTTCCTCGGGGGTGGAGACTAGCACCATGTCTGTCTATTAGTTAAAGATGAACTCCGCTCATAACATAAACACGCAAAAATGTAATACTATACTACGGCAGCTGGTCCTTGAACATTAAACATCAGTTCTCTGCAGCTGAGTAAAGGGACAGGTGGGGGCGTTTTACAGGTGATGTGGGCTGGGTGGTTCTCCATGGGGCCCGGCTGTACGCAGTCAGAGGCTTTGGCGCTGATACAGGCGAAAAAAAAAATCTGTAAAGTCTATTTAGGAGTAAATATTGACTGGAGTTCTTCTTTAATCCCCAGCAGCAGCGGCGGCGGCGGTTTTCTCTGTCTGTACGTGTGAGGATGATTGCACCTTTCTCAGCAGAGTGGACGAGGATACAGATCTTATATACAGAGGAGGGGGGAGGGGACCACGCTGGGCGCACACTTTTTCCTGTTACTGTATTAGTGATATTGTGTAAGTAGAAGAAATAACTATATAAATATATATATATATTTTTTGACTTCATTATAGTAAAGGTCTTTATGGAACTGTGATAAATAAAAAATACTTCAATAAAACTCTGCCTGTGATCGTGTCATTCCTCCATTAACAGCCAATAGGGAGGCGGCGCCCTGCATTCGTCCATCACCAACATCTCCTGTACGTGTCCGCCCAGCATGGTGTCCATAGGCTGCGTATACTGAGATAAATCACCTGATCATTCCACGCCTGATAGTGAATACACCGGACTCAGCTCCCGAGGAGTGCAATATGTCAGGGTACAAATAATCTGACAAAACCTCATTCTCCCAATAAATAGGTACATAAATTAATATTCCCCTAGCACAAGTCTACATGCAGCGTCATTCCCCCAGCATGAGACTAGACGCGGCGCCATTCCCCCAGCACAAGGCTACACACAGCATCATTCCCCCAGCACAAGGCTACACACAGCAGCATTCCCCCAGCACAAGGCTACACACAGCAGCATTCCCCCAGCACAAGGCTACACACAGCATCATTCCCCCAGCACAAGGCTACACACAGCAGCATTCCCCCAGCACAAGGCTACACACAGCAGCATTCTGCTAGCACAAGACTATATGCAGCGTCATTCTCCCAGCATGAGACTAGATGCGGTGCCATTCCACCAGCATAAGGCTACACACAGCATCATTTTGCCAGCACAAGACTACATGCAGCATCATTCCCCTAGCACGAAACTAGATGTGGCGTCATTCCCCCAAAAAAAGGCTACACGCAGCGTCATTTCGTCAGCACAAGACTACACGCAGTGTCATTTAGGCCAGCACAAGGCTACACGCAGCATTATTCCCCCAGTACAAGACTACACGCAGTGACATTTCCCCCAGCACAAGGCTATACGCAGACGCAGTGTCATTCAGGCCAGCACAAGACTACACGCAGCATTATTCCCCCAGCACAAGACTACAAGCAGCGTCATTCCCTCAGCACCGGCTACACGCAGCATCATTCCTCCAGCACAAGACTACCACGGCTTCATTCCCCCAGCACTAGACTGCACGCGTTACCGGGTGCCAGGAAACCAGACCACACAGGGATGCAGGTAAAATAAAGCAGTTTATTGGAGCAAACAACAATAAACGCACAGCAAGAAAGAGGAAGTGGGAGCAGGAACAAGCCGGGGTCGAGTCCAGAAGCAGGTAGTCATGCAAGCTGTGGTCGAGTTCAGAAACGAGTAGCGGGTAGTCTACCCATGCCGGGTCGCCTGCCAATGTGGGGTCGTCTGACGATTTGCAAAGACCCATAAAGACTCTTGAATCTGCACCCAAGAGGAACGGAGGGCATGAAGATGATCCTCCACAGCCGGGATGTCCTGTGGCGAGAACGACTCAGGCAACACAGCGGGTTGGAACCTATAATTGCCCATGAATGGAGACATTCCAGAAGATGAGTAGTTGATAGGGAAGTAGATCAACCCAATTGTCCTGATGGTCAGAAATAGCAGCGGAGAAATTGCTCCAGAGCTTGGTTGGAATTCTCAGTGGCACCATTGGACTGCAGATGGTAAGCCAACGAGAAGGAGCGTGGAATACCCAACTGGGAGCAAAAGGCATGCCAGAACCGGGAGACAAACTGGCTCCCACGGTCCGAGACAATCTCCTTAGGCAACCCGTGTAAACGGAAGACCTCCCTGGCAAAACACAGAGGCAAGCTCCTGAGCAGTAGTCAGCCGCTTAAACGGATCACAGTGGCACATTTTGGAGAACTGGTCAACAACCATGAGGATAACTGTGTAACCTCGAGACGCAGGAAGTTCCACAACAAAATCCATGGCCAGTTGAGACCAGGAATGCTCCCCATTGGGAATGATGTGCAGTAGGCCCAAGGGAAGGCGCCAAGGAGATTTGTTCCGGGCACAGACCGAACAAACAGCCAAATACGCAGCAACATCATTGCAGAGAGATGGCCATCAGAACTGACGTGAAATAGCCCAGGACATCTGGTTCTTACCAGGATGACCGGCAGTCTTGGAATTGTGGTACATGCGCAACAGTCTGATGGTACAAAACATTTGCCAGCAGGTCTCTCTGTGGGAGCATAAGGTTGGGCAGCCAAGATCTGTTCCCCAAGAGGAGAGGTTCAGTTGGTGCGGATGGCAGCCAGGATATGATCTGAAGGAATGACCGGTGTCAGCACAGAGTCCTCCCTGGAAAACTCAGAATACTGGCGAGAAAAGGCATCAGTCTCAACATTCTTGGAGCCGGCCAAATAGGGGACCATGTAGTTAAAATGAGACAAGAAGAAGGCCCATCTGGCCATACGGGGTATGAGCCTCCTGGCCCCTGAGAGATACGTCAGATTCTTATGATCAGTGAGAATGAGAACTGGAACCACAGAACCTTCGAGCAAGTGTCTACACTATTTGAGAGCCAGGATAATGGCCAAGAGCTCTCTGTCTCCAATCTCGTAATTGCATTCAGCTGGAGACAGCTTCTTGGAGTACAACCCACAAGGAAGTAAGGGTCCATCAGGTGTCCGGCGCTGAGACAGGAGGACGTCTTCTCCCGTCTCAGACGCATCCACCTCTAGGACAAAGGGCAAACCAGGATTGGGATGAGACAGAATGGGAGGCAAAGCGAAAGCAGACTCGATGACCTGGAAAGCTTGGATGGCAGCAGGTATCCAATTACGTGAATCACTGCCCTTCTTGGTCAGATCTGAGATAAGTTTGGCCAAAGAGGAAAAGTTCCTGATAAATTTACGATAGTTGTTGGCAAACTGAAGGAAACGCTGAATGAAACGGAGACCACTGAGGCAAGGCCATTGTAGAACCGCTGAAACCTTCAGAGGGTCCATGGAGAACCCTTCAGCAGAAATGATGTAGCCCAAGAAGACAACCTGAAACAGGTGGAATTTCTCAAGCTTACAGAAAAGCCCATTCTCACATAACCATTGCAGCACCCGTATGACATAAGGGTGGTAAGTTTCAATGGAGTCAGAGTAAATCAAGATGTCGTCCAAATAGACTACCATGCATTGCTGCAACATATCACAAAATACATCATTGAGGAACTCCTGGAAGACAGCGGGCGCATTGCACAAGCCAAAGGGCATCACCAGAGAGTCGTAATAACCATTTCTGGTATTAAACGCAGTCTACCACTCGTCGCCCTCCTTGATCCTTACAAGGTTATACGCGGCCCTTAGGTCAAGCTTGGTAAAGTCCATTGCTCCCTTGAGGCGGTCGACCAATTCAGTAATCAACTGAATCGGGTATGCATTCTTGACCGTAATGCCTCGAGGGGGAACGGCACCAGGTTGCAAGTCTATGGCACAAACGTACGAACGATGAGGAGGAAGAGTACCAGCGCACACCTTGTCAAATACATCTTGATACTCACGATATTCAGTAGGCAACACTGAATCTGAGGAGGTACGAAGTACCTTTACAGGCCCATGGATACAAACAGCGCCACACTGGGGAGACCAAGAAAAGGATCTTGACCGAAAAGGTTGGATTGTGTTTCTGAAGCCAAGGGTACCCCAAAACCACAGAGTAGTGTGGGGACGAAATAACCTGGAAACAGGTGGACTCCCTGTGAACAGCCCCTATCGCCATATCACCATAACAGTCTCATGGGTAACCTGTGCCAATTTCAGGGGTCTGCCATCAATCGCCTCGATAACTAGTGAAGAAACACGAGGCTGCAAGGGTATGGAATGCGCAGTAGCAAACGTACTGTCAATAAAATACTGCCCACACTGGAGTCTACCAACACCTGAGTAACCACCAAACCCGCTGCCCAGGAAAGGATGACTGTGATTAGTGGTTTATCTTTATGGGAAATTGGGGACGAGGAAATTCCACCTAAGATCTGCCCCCGACAGGACCTTAGGTGCGAGCATTTCCTGGACAGTTCATATAAGATTTTAGGAAATGCCCACCAAGACCACAAACAGGCACTGGCCCCCCTTTCCTCCCAAGGGCCTGCTCAGCCTTGGAAAGGGGAGTGAACCCCAGCTGCATGGGTTCACAGCAAGACGCACCATCCCCAGGAGGCATGGGAGGTGAGGGAGGAATGATTGGGAAAGAAAACGTAGGAGCCAATCTGGTAGGAGGCCTCCGCAGGCGCTCCTTAAACTATGGTCTCTCCCTGAGCCTGGTATCGATCAAAATCAGGAAGGAAAGCTCCTCAGGGAGATCCTTGGCCGCAATCTCGTCCTTTAAGGCATCGGAGAGACCATGAGAGAAGACAGCCACCAGAGCCTCATTATTCCAGCCCACCTCTGCTGCCAGGGTACGGAAATCAATGGCATACTCGGCAAAGGTTTATATTCCCTGTTAAAAGGACAGGAGCAGCTTTGCAGCAGAGGCAGAGCGAGCAGGCACATCGAATACCCTACGAAAGGAGGAACAAAACTTGGGTAATCGAGTATTACAGGATTATCGTTCATCCATAGGGGATTCACCCAGGCCAGGGCCCTGTCCTGAGAGCACGAGATTAGGAAGCCCACCTTGGACCTATAAGAAGGAAACGCCTGAGGAACCATCTCATAATAAATGCCTACTTGGTTTAGGAAGCCACGACAGTGACTTGGTTCACCCCCATAGCGCTGCAGAAGGGGGGCTGAACCAGTCATCCCTCTGGTAACAGCGACTCCAGCTGCAACTGCAGGAGTAGGAGCAGCAACAGGAGCAGCAGCAGGTGCAACAACAGGATAAATCACCGGCCTAGCACCACCAGGAGAAAGGTGCTCTGTGCATGTGAGCAACGTCTGCAACGCCTGAGCTAACTGGCCCAAAAGGTGATCTTGTTGATCGAGCCTGGTAACCAGCATGGGGAGAGTAGGAGCACCTGCATCATCAGGATTCATGGCCCTTGCTGACTGTCAGGGTGCCTGGAAACCAGACCACACAGGGATGCAGGTAAAATAAAGCAGTTTATTGGAGCAAAGAACAATAAACGCACAGCAAGAGTGAGGAAGTGAGAGCAAGAACAAGCCGGGTCAAGTCCAGATGCGGGTAGTCATCCAAGCCAGGGTTGAGTCCAGATGCGGGTAGTCATCCAAGCCAGGGTTGAGTCCAGATGCGGGTAGTCATCCAAGCCAGGGTTAAGTCCAGAAGCATTTAGTCATCCAAGCCGGAGTTGAGTCCAGAAGCGGGTAGACTACCGATGCCAGGTCGTCTGCCGATGCAAGGTCTCTAGAGCCAGGAGTGTCTTCAGCCAAGCCAGGTCATACACGGAGGAACATGAAAAACAGAAGACTGCTAGCAGAGATGCACCTTGGAGCACAAACACAAGGGCAAGGACTGCAACCCATTAGGTGATAGATATAGGTGTGCAGCATCATCACTGTGCGACGCCCAGGGAGCAGGCAAGTGATGATGCAATCAGAGTTTATAAGAGGCAGCCGTCTGCACATGTCCAGGAGGGCTGCTAACAGGAGGGCAAGGAAATACCTTGACAACACGGTGTCATTCCCCCCAGCACAAAACTACACGCGACGTCATTCCCCTAGCACAAGAATTAACACATCGTTTTTCCTCAGCACAAGACTACACGCAGCGTCATTCCCACAGCACAAGACTACACGCGGTGTCATTCCCCCAGCACAAGACTACACGCAACGTCATTCCCCCAGCACAAGACTACACGCAACGTCATTCCCCCAGCACAAGACTACACGCGGCGTCATTCCCACAACACAAGACTACACGCGGCGTCATTATCCCAGCACAAGCCTACACGCAGCGTTATTTCCCAAGCACGAGACTACACGTGGCGTCATTCTCCAAGCACAAGACTACACGTGGCGTCATTCCCCCAGCACAAGACTACAATCGGCGTCATTCCCCTAGCACAAGACTACACGTGGAGTCATTCCCACAGCACAAGACTACACGCGGCGTCATTCCCACAGCACAAGACTACACGCGGCGTCATTCCCCCAGCACAAGACTACACGCGGCGTCATTCCCCCAGCAGGAGACTACACGCTGCGTCATTCCCCCAGCACAAGACTACACGTGGCATCATTCCCCCAGCAGGAGACTACACGCTGCGTCATTCCCCTAGCACAAGACTACACAAGGCGTCATTCCCACAGCACAAGACTACACGCGGCGTCATTCCCCCAGCACAAGACTACAGGCAGCGTTATTTCCCAAGCACGAGACTACACGCGGCGTCATTCTCCTAGCACAAGACTACACGCGGCATCATTCCCACAGCACAAGACTACATGCGGCGTCATTCCCCCAGCACAAGACTAAACGCAGCGTCATTCCTCTAGCACAAGACTACATGCGGCGTCATTTCCCCAGCACAAGACTTCACGCGGCGTCATTCCCCCAGCACAAGACTACACGCGGCGTCATTCCCACAGCACAAGACTACACGCAGCGTTATTCTCGCCACACAAGACTACAATCGGCGTTATTTTCCCTGCACAAGACTACACGCAGCATCATTCCCCCGCACAAGACTACACGCGGTGTCATTCCCACAGCACAAGACTACGCGCCACATTATTCCTCCAGCACAAGACTTAACGCGGCGTCATTCCCCCAGCACAAGACTACACGCAGCATCATTCCCCCGCACAAGACTAGACGCAGCGTCATTCCCCCAACACAAGACTACACGCGGTGTCATTCCCACAGCACAAGACTACGCGCCACATTATTCCTCCAGCACAAGACTACTTGTGGCTTCTTTCCCCCAGCACAAGACTACAAACTGCGTTATTCTCCCAGCAAAAGTCTACACGCTGCATCATTCCCCCAGCACAAGACTACACGCAGCGCCTTTCCCCAAGCACAATCGGCATTATTCTCCCAGGACAAGACTACAATCGGCATTATTCTCCCCACACAGGTCTACAATCGGCATTTTTCTCCCTGCACAAGACTACAATCGGCATTATTCTTCCAGCACAAGACTACAATCGGCGTTATTTTCCCAGCACAAGACTACAATCTGCGTTATTCTCGCCACACAAGACTACAATCGGTGTTATTCTCTCAGCACAAGACTGCAATCTGCGTTATTCTCCCCACACAAGACTACAATCGGCGTTATTTTCCCAGCACAAGACTACATTCTGCGTTATTCTCCCCACATAAGACTACAATCGGCGTTATTCTCCCAGCACAAGACTACAATCGGCGTTATTCTCCCAGCACAAGACTACAATCAGCGTTATTCTCCCAGCACAAGACTACAATCGGCGTTATTCTCCTCACACAAGACTACAATCGGCGTTATTCTCCCTACACAAGACTACAATCTGCGTTTTTCTCCCCACACAAGACTAAAATCGGCGTTTTCTCCCTACAATCGGCGTTATTCTCCCCGCACTAGACTACAATCTGAATTATTCTTCCTCGCACAGGTTTACAATCGGCATTTTTCTCCCTGCACAAGACTACAATCGGCATTATTCTCCCAGCACAAGACTACAATCGGCATTATTCTCCCTGCACAAGACTACAATCGGTGTTATTCTCCCAGCACAAGACTACAATCGGTGTTATTCTCCCAGCACAAGACTACAATCGGTGTTATTCTCCCAGCACAAGACTACAATCTGTGTTATTCTCCCAGCACAAGACTACAATTGGCATTATTCTCCCCACAGAAGACTACAATCAGCATTATTCTCCCCGCACAGGTCTACAATCGGCATTTTTCTCCCTGCACAAGACTACAATCGGCATTATTCTCCCCGCACAAGACTACAATCGGCGTTATTCTCCCCGCACAAGACTACAATCGGAGTTATTCTCCCAGCACAAGACTACAATCGGCATTATTCTCCCCACACAAGACTACAATCGGTGTTATTCTCCCCACACAGGTCTACAATCGGCGTTATTCTCCCCACACAAGACTACAATTGGCGTTATTCTCCCCGCACAGGTCTACAATCGGCATTTTTCTCCCTGCACAAGACTACAATCGGCATTTTTCTCCCCGCACAAGACTACAATTGGCATTATTCTCCCCGCACAAGGCTACAACCGGCATTATTCTCCCCACACAAGACTACAATCGGAGTTATTCTCCCAGCACAAGACTACAATCAGCATTATTCTCCCCACACAAGACTACAATCGGAGTTATTCTCCCAGCACAAGACTACAATCAGCATTATTCTCCCCACACAAGACTACAATCTGCGTTATTCTCCCCACACAAGACTACAATCGGCGTTATTCTCCCAGCACAAGACTACAATCGGTGTTATTCTCCCAGCACAAGACTACAATCTGCGTTATTCTCCCAGCACAAGACTACAATCTGCGTTATTCTCCCAGCACAAGACTACAATCGGCGTTATTCTCCCAGCACAAGACTACAATCGGCGTTATTCTCCCAGCACAAGACTACAATCGGCGTTATTCTCCCAGCACAAGACTACAATCGGCATTATTCTCCCAGCACAAGACTACAATCGGCGTTATTCTCCCAGCACAAGACTACAATCGGCATTATTCTCCCCGCACAAGACTACAATCGGCGTTATTCTTCCAGCACAAGACTACAATCGGCATTATTCTCCCAGCACAAGACTACAATCTGCGTTATTCTCCCAGCACAAGACTACATTCATGGGTTTTCTCAGCACAGTAATATGAAGCCTTCTCTGAAGCGGATCGCTCTGATTGGATTTCAGGAGGAAGTCCCCTCCCCCCTCTGAGTGGTTATAGGTTCAAATATTTGCCTTTAGTCATTTTTTTAGGTTGTGCAGACTCAGGAATCGGGCATGAGGAGCCGCTGATCCCTACAGATAGAAGAAGGCGCTTTCTCCATAGGAATGTATTGGTAGTTCTTGCAGTGGTTCTCCATCGCCTCCTTCTGGAATGTTCTGGAATTACTGATATCAACCAGTTATCCACATAAATGTTAACCCCAAACATCCCAAATTCATTTCATTTTTTTCATATCTTCAGGATTAACCCAAGGATCAATAAACATTGATCATTTCCTGATGACCACATAGGGATGGTGGACTGGGGACATAAACCAAGGCAAATTGGAGCATCTTGGACCAAAAAACAAAAAATGAGGAATCCTGGAATCCCAATTCCCATTTTATTCTAAACCCATACAGTGGGGGGGTCATTTTTCCAGATTAGAAATCTGAGGGGGGGGGGGGCCTTTTCTAATAAGCCCCAATTCTCTGCTTGTGGAATCTTTATCTCAAAAGTAAGAATTTCAGTAAATGTGAAAAAATGCAATCAACGTTTAGATTTATACCATTACGACAGAATGTACAATGCACATGAAATCCATCACATAGAAAGCACAATGCAAGACCTGAAAAGCCGAAGATAGTCTACGCTCAGCCCCGGAAAGAGGCAGGAAGAACCTCGAGTAGAGAAAACCTTCAAACCTAAAGTCTGATTGGAGTGGGAAACTTTAAAGTTCTTTTTGACAAATTTTGTGCAAAATTAGAAACATTGTATCATAGACTTCCCATAGGTGAGGAATGATGAGGATGACAGAATTGGGAGCTCCCTCCAGGGTGGGGAACCAGCAGAGGAGCAGATAGTAACATATACCAACAATAGAAGAGCAAAAATTAACAGGGATGTTCAAAGTAGTGTCACAGGAAGGCCCATGGCAGGGGGGGGGGGGGGGGGGTAGACATTTCTGATCATCTGTAAGAATTATTTAGAAGGTATGGGGTAACTATACCTTCCTTCTGAAGAGGGACCACTTCCATGTTCCAGTTCTGGGCTCCGGTCCTCAGGAAGGATGTGCTGGAATTGGAAAGAGTCCAGAGAAGGGCAACAAAAATAGGGGAATGGAGGACATCAGCTATGAGGAAAGACTACAAGCACTGAACTTATTCTCTCTGGAGAAGAGACGATTGAGGGGGGATATGATATCAATGTACAAATACTGTACTGGTGACCCTAGCATAAGGAACAAACTATTCAGAGAAAGGGAATACAATAAGACACGTGGCCACTCACTAAACCTAGAGGAAAAATGGTTTAACCTTAAAATACGTAAGGGGTTCTTTACTGTCAGAGCAGTAAGGATGTGGATCTCTCTTTCGCAAACAGTCGTATCAGCAGGGAGCTTCGATAGTTTCAAAAAACTATTAGATGGGCACCTTAAAGACCACAACATACAGGGGTATACAATGTACAACATACAGGGGTATACAATGTACAACATACAGGGGTATTCAATGTACAACATACAGGGGTATATAATGTACAACATACAGGGGTATACAATGTACAACATACAGGGGTATACAATGTACAACATACAGGGGTATACAATGTACAACATACAGGAGTATAGTATGTACAACATACAGGGGGTATACAATGTACAACATACAGGGGTATACAAAGTACAACATACAGGGGTATACAATGTACAACATACAGGGGGTATACAATGTACAACATACAGGGGTATACAATGTACAACATACAGGGGTATACAATGTACAACATACAGGGGTATACAATGTACAACATACAGGGATATACAATGTACAACATACAGGGGGTATACAATGTACAACATACAGGGGTATACAATGTACAACATACAGGGGTATACAATGTACAACATACAGGGGTATACAATGTACAACATACAGGGGTATACAATGTACAACATACAGGGGTATACAATGTACAACATACAGGGGTATACAATGTACAACATACAGGGGGTATACAATGTACAACATACAGGGGTATACAATGTACAACATACAGGGGTATACAATGTATGGTTAACAGCAAACACACACACATCATAGGTTGAACTGGATGGACTGATGTCTTTTTTCAACCTCACAAACTATGTAACTAAGTTGGAGAGAGTAGTCAGGAGGAGGGAAACAACTTTTTGTAACCATTTTATTTCTAAGAAAACCCCAAAAATATCATCATTTGGGAATTAACTTCAGAATCGGATTTATTAAATTTGCTTTCCCAACTTTTGAAGGGACCCACAAAAAAAGCTTTCAGGGAACCCCCTCCTGAAAATGACTATATCTACAACTCCTGATACATTAGTGTGATGGCCAATGGGCTCCTTACTCTTGTGGACATTCCACCTTTACAGATAGCTAAAAAGATGAATGGTGTCAGTGGGAACTTATCTGAGAGGCAAATACAAGAGGAAAACCCCCAATTGTTTGGGACTATAAATGCCACTGGACACAAAGAAAAAACTAAGTAGTAGAAAGCATCAAAATTTTATTGTGTTATACATAGAGAAAAAATAAACGATAACAAATGAGAACAAGCATAACAGTACAAGCTAAAAATTGCATGCAATGACAGATCACCCTAGATATGGAAGACTCCAAGGTACACGTGGTGAAGAGAACCGGAGAGACCCTACGCGTTTCGGGTAAATACCCTTCTTCAGGGGTCAACCAGAGTTCAAAACACAAAATGTGCCTATATGAGTAAAAAATACTGTAAGGATATAAACAAAAGAGACTTTATGCTTCTATTGAGGTATCTCAGTAATAAATACCTACCATTGAGGTCTTCACAGAGTAGGGATGAACTGTTAATTAAAAACCGGTAGAGACTACCAGTGAAGGAAAGTGCCTGAAAACATATATCTTATCTGAGAGGCAGACATTGTGCGTTGCTCTGGGGGGAACCCTAGGCTTCCATGGAACTCTGTTTGACAAACCCTGTATTAAAGGGACGTTTACAGGTGCAGTTAGCTAGTCTTCCAGTAGGTGGCTCTATCCCAATATAGAGTGGTAAAGGGAACTATGTAATTGGGTGTTCGGTCCCCCTTTAGAGAAAACCTTCTCCTAGTCATGTCAGTGTGGAGTTAGTGCCCATATAAATGGCAGGATGGGAGGCAAACACCTCACAGCTAATCAGCTGTAGTCAGCTACTGCCAAGGGCCTATAACAGGGATGAAGCCCTGGGTGAAGTAGTTAAACACCCAGTTGGACCAGCTGTAGTCGCCCTGATTCTTTTATGGTCTAATGTGGACTGTGAGCAGGATGCAGGCCTTTTAGGCCAAGCTAAGTGTCCTTGTGAGTACTAGTGACACCTGGGAATCAGTGTGTCCCCTGGGAGTGAGTCCATCTGGGCAGGTCCATAGAATGGTACATGTATACTAATGAGGAGCACCATTCAGAATCTGAATGCTGCGGATTTAGTATACATGGGGGTTGCGGTCCCAACTCTGTGGTTCTTCCAAGGAGAGAGGAGGAGAAAAGGGTTTATAAAGTGATAAGCTGGTGTTCTGCACCCAGATGACATCTACAGAACGTCTTCTGCACCAGTGTATGGTGTTCTGTGTAGAATAGTTCTGCCAGAATGTCAATGTGATGTCAGAAATCCACCATCTGTGAAAGGTGCAGTAAAGTGCAGAAAAACATATTTCCTGTGTAGATATTCCTTTATTCTTCAATATTAGGGCCTACAGGCACAGATGTTATAAGCGGGGGCTATGGCCAGGGGTTTGGCACAATATGGGGAAGGAATACAACCACAAGCGGCAGGGGGTGGGGGTGGGGGGGGGGGTATAGCTGTCCTATCCAAGAAGAAGAAGAGCAGAGACTTTAGCAGCTTGGCGGCACTACACCGCCAATCATAGTCCCACTTACAGATTAAACAGAAACTTTGGTGCCTCAAAAACATCAGATCCAACAATGAAAAACTCCAAAATGTATTTTTCCATGGATATCATCGGAGAGGCTTCCTTCCATCTATATCATTCGAGGAGGTCTCCTTCCATCTATATCATTGGAAGAGGTCTCCTTCCATCTATATCATTGGAGGAGGTCTTCTTCCATCTATATCATTGGAGGAGGTCTTCTTCCATCTATATCATTGGAGGAGGTCTCCTTCCATCTATATCATTGGAGGAGGTCTTCTTCCATCTATATCATTGGAGGAGGTCTTCTTCCATCTATATCATTGGAGGAGGTCTCCTTCCATCTATATCATTGGAGGAGGTCTTCTTCCATCTATATCATTGGAGGAGGTCTCCTTCCATCTATATCATTGGAGGAGGTCTTCTTCCATCTATATCATTGGAGGAGGTCTTCTTCCATCTATATCATTGGAGGAGGTCTCCTTCCATCTATATCATTGGAGGAGGTCTTCTTCCATCTATATCATTGGAGGAGGTCTCCTTCCATCTATATCATTGGAGGAGGTCTTCTTCCATCTATATCATTGGAGGAGGTCTTCTTGCATCTATATCATTGGAGGAGGTCTTCTTCCATCTATATCATTGGAGGAGGTCTCCTTCCATCTATATCATTGCAAGAGGTCTCCTTCCATCGATATCATTGGAGGAGGTCTTCTTCCATCTATATCATTGGAGGAGGTCTTCTTCCATCTATATCATAGGAGGAGGTCTCCTTCCATCTATATCATTGGAGGAGGTCTTCTTCCATCGATATCATTGGAGGAGGTCTTCTTCCATCTATATCATTGGAGGAGGTCTCCTTCCATCTATATCATTGCAAGAGGTCTCCTTCCATCGATATCATTGGAGGAGGTCTTCTTCCATCTATATCATTGGAGGAGGTCTTCTTCCATCTATATCATTGGAGGAGGTCTCCTTCCATCTATATCATTGCAAGAGGTCTCCTTCCATCGATATCATTGGAGGAGGTCTTCTTCCATCTATATCATTGGAGGAGGTCTTCTTCCATCTATATCATTGGAGGAGGTCTCCTTCCATCTATATCATTGCAAGAGGTCTCCTTCCATCGATATCATTGGAGGAGGTCTTCTTCCATCTATATCATAGGAGGAGGTCTCCTTCCATCTATATCATTGGAGGAGGTCTTCTTCCATCTATATCATTGGAGGAGGTCTCCTTCCATCTATATCATTGCAAGAGGTCTCCTTCCATCTATATCATTGGAGGAGGTCTTCTTCCATCTATATCATTGGAGGAGGTCTCCTTCCATCTATATCATTGGAGGAGGTCTTCTTCCATCTATATCATTGGAGGAGGTCTTCTTGCATCTATATCATTGGAGGAGGTCTTCTTCCATCTATATCATTGGAGGAGGTCTCCTTCCATCTATATCATTGGAGGAGGTCTTCTTCCATCTATATCATTGGAGGAGGTCTTCTTGCATCTATATCATTGGAGGAGGTCTTCTTCCATCTATATCATTGGAGGAGGTCTCCTTCCATCTATATCATTGGAGGAGGTCTCCTTCCATCTATATCATTGCAAGAGGTCTCCTTCCATCGATATCATTGGAGGAGGTCTTCTTCCATCTATATCATTGGAGGAGGTCTCCTTCCATCTATATCATTGGAGGAGGTCTCCTTCCATCTATATCATTGGAGGAGGTCTCCTTCCATCGATATCATTGGAGGAGGTCTTCTTCCATCTATATCATTGGAGGAGGTCTACTTCCATCAATATCATTGGAGGAGGTCTTCTTCCATCGATATCATTGGAGGAGGTCTTCTTCCATCTATATCATTGGAGGAGGTCTCCTTCCATCTATATCATTGCAAGAGGTCTCCTTCCATCGATATCATTGGAGGAGGTCTTCTTCCATCTATATCATTGGAGGAGGTCTTCTTCCATCTATATCATAGGAGGAGGTCTCCTTCCATCTATATCATTGGAGGAGGTCTTCTTCCATCGATATCATTGGAGGAGGTCTTCTTCCATCTATATCATTGGAGGAGGTCTCCTTCCATCTATATCATTGCAAGAGGTCTCCTTCCATCGATATCATTGGAGGAGGTCTTCTTCCATCTATATCATTGGAGGAGGTCTTCTTCCATCTATATCATTGGAGGAGGTCTTCTTCCATCTATATCATAGGAGGAGGTCTCCTTCCATCTATATCATTGGAGGAGGTCTTCTTCCATCTATATCATTGGAGGAGGTCTCCTTCCATCGATATCATTGGAGGAGGTCTCCTTCCATCTATATCATTGCAAGAGGTCTCCTTCCATCGATATCATTGGAGGAGGTCTTCTTCCATCTATATCATTGGAGGAGGTCTTCTTCCATCTATATCATTGGAGGAGGTCTTCTTCCATCTATATCATAGGAGGAGGTCTCCTTCCATCTATATCATAGGAGGAGGTCTCCTTCCATCTATATCATTGGAGGAGGTCTTCTTCCATCTATATAATTGGAGGAGGTCTCCTTCCATCTATATCATTGGAGGAGGTCTCCTTCCATCTATATCATAGGAGGAGGTCTTCTTCATCTATATCATTGGAGGAGGTCTTCTTCCATCTATATCATAGGAGGAGGTCTTCTTCCATCTATATCATTGGAGAAGGTCTTCTTCCTTCAATATCATTGGAGGAGGTCTCCTTCCATCGATATCATTGGAGGAGGTCTTCTTCCATCTATATCATTGGAGGAGGTCTTCTTCCATCTATATCATAGGAGGAGGTCTCCTTCCATCTATATCATAGGAGGAGGTCTCCTTCCATCTATATCATTGGAGGAGGTCTCCTTCCATCTATATCATTGGAGGAGGTCTTCTTCCATCTATATCATTGGAGGAGGTCTTCTTCCATCTATATCATTGGAGGAGGTCTCCTTCCATCTATATCATTGCAAGAGGTCTCCTTCCATCGATATCATTGGAGGAGGTCTTCTTCCATCTATATCATTGGAGGAGGTCTTCTTCCATCTATATCATAGGAGGAGGTCTCCTTCCATCTATATCATAGGAGGAGGTCTCCTTCCATCTATATCATTGGAGGAGGTCTTCTTCCATCTATATCATTGGAGGAGGTCTCCTTCCATCTATATCATTGCAAGAGGTCTCCTTCCATCGATATCATTGGAGGAGGTCTTCTTCCATCTATATCATTGGAGGAGGTCTTCTTCCATCTATATCATAGGAGGAGGTCTCCTTCCATCTATTTCATAGGAGGAGGTCTCCTTCCATCTATATCATTGGAGGAGGTCTTCTTCCATCTATATAATTGGAGGAGGTCTCCTTCCATCTATATCATTGGAGGAGGTCTCCTTCCATCTATATCATAGGAGGAGGTCTTCTTCATCTATATCATTGGAGGAGGTCTTCTTCCATCTATATCATAGGAGGAGGTCTTCTTCCATCTATATCATTGGAGAAGGTCTTCTTCCTTCAATATCATTGGAGGAGGTCTCCTTCCATCTATATCATTGGAGGAGGTCTTCTTAGATCTATATCATTGGAGGAGGTCTTCTTCCATCTATATCATTGGAGGAGGTCTCCTTCCATCTATATCATTGCAAGAGGTCTCCTTCCATCTATATCATTGGAGGAGGTCTTCTTCCATCTATATCATTGGAGGAGGTCTTCTTCCATCTATATCATAGGAGGAGGTCTCCTTCCATCTATATCATTGGAGGAGATCTCCTTCCATCTATATCATTGGAGGAGGTCTTATTCCATCTATATAATTGGAGGAGGTCTCCTTCCATCTATATCATTGGAGGAGGTCTCCTTCCATCTATATCATAGGAGGAGGTCTTCTTCATCTATATCATAGGAGGAGGTCTCCTTCCATCTATATCATTGGAGAAGGTCTTCTTCCTTCAATATCATTGGAGGAGGTCTCCTTCCATCTATATCATTGGAGGAGGTCTCCTTCCATCTATATCATTGGAGGAGGTCTCCTTTCTTTGATATCATTGGAGGAGGTCTCCTTCCTTCAATATCATTGGAGGAGGTCTCCTTCCATCAATATCATTGGAGGAGGTCTCCTCCCATCTATATCATTGGAGGAGGTCTCCTTTCTTTGATATCATTGGAGGAGGTCTCCTTCCAGCGATATCATTGGAGGAGGTCTCCTTCCTTCAATATCATTGGAGGAGGTCTCCTTCCATCAATATCATTGGAGGAGGTCTCCTCCCATCTATATCATTGGAGGAGGTCTCCTTTCTTTGATATCATTGGAGGAGGTCTCCTTCCAGCGATATCATTGGAGGAGGTCTCCTTTCTTCGATATCATTGGAGGGGGTCTCCTTCCATCTATATCATTGGAGGAGGTCTCCTCCCATCTATATCATTGGAGGAGGTCTCCTTTCTTCGATATAATTGGAAGGAGGTCTCCTTCCAGCGATATCATTGGAGGAGGTCTCCTTTCTTCGATATCATTGGAGGGGGTCTCCTTCCATCTATATCATTGGAGGAGGTCTCCTTCCATCTATATCATTGGAGGAGGTCTCCTTTCTTCGATATAATTGGAGGAGGTCTCCTTCCAGCGATATCATTGGAGGAGGTCTCCTTTCTTCGATATCATTGGAGGGGGTCTCCTTCCAGCGATATCATTGGAGGAGGTCTTCTTTCATCAATAGCATTGGAGGAGATCTCTTTCTATCTATTTCACCGGAGGAGGTCTCCATCCATTGATATCATTTGAGGAGGTCTCTTTCCATCTATATAATTGGAGAAGGTCTTGTTCCACCGCTATCATTGGAGGAGGTCTCTTTCCATCAATATCATTGGAGGAGGTCTCCTTCCATCAATATCATTGGAGGAGGTCTCCTTCCATCAATATCATTGGAGGAGGTCTCCTTCCATCAATATCATTGGAGGAGGTCTCCTTCCATCAATATCATTGGAGGAGGTCTTCCCTTTTGTTAGGCGGATATCTGATGAAACCTTTCAGCCATAGACAAGCACAGAAGTCATGGAGGTTTCTCAATGAATACTGAAAAGGGTTGTCACAGTGATAGCCTGATATGAATATCAGGGATAGCGTGATAGAACATCGATAGCCTGATATGAATATCGATCTTTAGCCTTACCAGTAATACACCATTAGAAGGTTTGATATCCATCAATTGTTAATCAATATGTGGCTTCCATGGACAAATCCAGAATTTTGGATGAATCCAGGCAATGTCTAGCAGAGATATCAGTACAAGGTATGTCATAATAGGAACGGTCACGTATGGTCAGGAATGTGGACCTCCGTGCAGCCTGCACCCTGGATGGCGGTGAGCTCAGAGAGTGTAAAGGCTGCAGATGGCCTCATACAGGGATGAAGATCTGGGAAAGCATGGAATACAAGACTCACATGAATGGCAGGAGAGGGGGCGCTGCAGGCCTGGTCTTACAGGCAGGGAGGACCCGAAATACTAGGAAGAGGCTCACAGGGGGACAGGAGTATGTATCTACAGCAGTGAGATGCTGAGTTTACAGAAACACAGGAATACCAATATGCAGTGCTTTTTTCTTAGAGAATAGGTGCAGGAACTCCCACTTTCGGAGTTACCCCTTGTCTCCGCCCCCTACCTACCTCCGAGCACCGTTTCTAGGTTCCAGCCTCTACCCACCTCCCAGTACTGCCCCTTTTAATGAATACAGAATCAAGTATCATTTGTGGTACTAAGTAATTTGTATGGGATTTGTTAATGATAACAAGAAAAGAAGAAAAATAACAACAAAGGACCCCCCAGAAACAGTAGATCCCACCAGCAACAATGGACCAGTCACAACAAAATACCCCCAGACAACAATAGACCCTCAGCAGCAACAACAGATCTCTCCACAGACAGCATCAATAGACCCTCCAGCAGCCATTTACAATAGACAGTTCCTTCCCTCAACAGTAGATCCCTCTCAGCAACAACTGACCCCCCCCCAAGCAACATAAGACCAACCCCAGCAACAATAGACCCCCTCTGTAAAAATAGATCCCTTCCAGAGGCAATAGGTCCCCCAGGAGCAACAGTAGACCTCCCCGGCAACAATAACCCCCTCGCAAAAATATATCACCTCCAGCAACAATAGATCCCCCAACAGCCAGCATCAAAAGACACCCGTAGCAAAGCCCAGCACCCCTTGCCATTACATACATTCAGTGCTGGAGGTGCCGGAACTGCATTCCCCTGCGTTCCCGCTGAAAAATAGCCCTGCCAATATGTATGAGGAACACGAAGGCGCACAGGGGTTACAGTTGCGTTACACAAGGAATCTAGGACAGAAGTGATACCTATGTAGCCAGGCGCTGGCTAGTCTGCCTGTGTCATCATGGGACATTCTTTAACAAGGGTTGCCTTGAGCTTGTTTCACTCTAGTGTTCAGCCTGGACAATGTGACATCATTTCCTGAAGCCAGAGAGAGAGCGAGAGAGACCACTAATGAAAGCAGGGGATCATGGGACATGTTGTCCAGAGAGCTGGGACTTCCATGGAGCCAGTGCTGCTGCAGACTTCAAGGTCCAGCTGGCTGGAGAGAGAAGAATGCTGGGTGAGAACATAAATACATTGACCCCGGGAGGAGCTCTTCCTCTTGGGACTACAGCTTTCACCTGACAGAAGGAACCCGGCTGCTCTAGAAGTTGTGAGCAGGCAGCATGGCCTGGAGGGCTGGAGAGTCTTCAGCGGGTGAGCGAGCAAATCCACCATCGCCAGCTCCCTGTCAGCCGAGTGACTGTTGGGGTCACTCTTATCATCACTGGTGCAGACCGCCAGGTGCATAGCCAGGAACCCTTCACTGATTGCAGATTCTTCAGGAGCCTGTCCCGGGACATCCTTTTCCTTGAGCCTTGGTTTCATCAGGATTAGTGAGTGGGCACAAACCCACCCTGAACCTGTGTACACCCTACAAAGACCCTGCATGCAGACCAGAGGCGTAACTAGAACCTTCAGGGCCCTGATGCAAGAAACCATGAAGGGCCCCCCAGACCCCTGGCCGGGGCCCTTACCTTCAAGCCCAGGGCTCTTCCCACTAATCCTGGGGCTCTTTACACTCGTTGCAGGGCCTTTTATTACGGTCCCGCAGCAGGATTCTTTCACAAGTTCTGCAGTGGGCCCCCTTCCTGCAATCTTGGGGCCTCCCCACAGTGGTGCAATGCCAGGGTCCGGTTGCAAGTGTGACCTTTGCGATCCTGGAAGTTCACCCACTGGTTTGCTACCGGGCCCCCTGGAGCATGGGGCCCGGTAGCGATTGCAACCCCTGCAACCCCTGTAGTTACGCCCCTGATGCAGACACCTTCACCCCATCTATTTCTATTCTACAAAATCTTCTAACAGGAAACACTTTCTATACGCTATCCACTATTGCTATTTACCAGCAGGCAGAGGTGAAGGGGGACACCAAACAGGAAACAGACTAGAAATACACTGGGGGGACACTGAAGCAGACTGCAGACACAAGTGATGCTAATGAATAGCAGGCAGAGACTCCCAGGAGATCATGGAGGGTCAGGAAGGCTAAAAGCTGGAAGATCTACACAAGAGGGACAAATAAACTGGAGTGCAAAGGCCACAACAGTCACTGGAAACACAATGGAAGACTCTGGGAACACTGGGGGACGGAGATCACAATGGAACAAGGGGGGTCTGGCCACAGGAGAATACTGGAAGTCTCTCAGAACATAAAACACTCAGAGTCACTTGTAATCTTCTCAGGAAGCCAGGGACATGAGGAATATACTCAAGAAAGCAGGGACACGATTAAACGTCTCTACCAGGAATCTCCTAACAATAGGAATCACGCATGACGCCAGGAATCTTCTCCACTAGGATTTACGGGGGACACTAGAAATCTTCTCCAATAGGAATTATGGGGGACACTTGGAATCTTCTCTGCTAGAAATCACAGAGGACACTAGGATCTTCTCCACTAGGAATAACGCAGGAGGGTAGCAATCTTCTCCACTAGGAATCACAGGGGACACAAGGAATCTTCTCCACGAGGAATCACTGGGGAAAACTGGCAATCCTCTCTACTAGGAGTCTCGGTGGACTTTAACAATCCTCTCTACTAGAAATCACAAGGGGTAACAGGAATTTTCTCCACTAGAAATAACGGGGGACACTAGGAATCACAGAAGGCACTAGGAATCTTCTCCATTAAGAATTATGGGGGACACTAGCAATCTTCTCTGTTAGGAATCACGGTGGACATTAGGAATCATATCTACTAGAAATCATGGTGGACACTAGGAATCTTCTTTGTCAGGAATCATGGGGGACACTAGGAATCTTATCCACTAGGAATCACGGGGGACACAAGGAATTTCCTCTGTTAGGAATCACGGGAGGCACTATAAATTTTCTCCACTAAGAATCACTGGGGACACTAAGAATCTTCTGCATGAGGAAGTGCAGGGGACACTAACAGTCTTCTCTACTAGGAATCACAATGGACACTAGGAATTATCTCTACTAGGAATAACGCTGGACATCAGGAATCTTCACTGTTAGGAATCACGGGAGAAACTAAGAATTTTCTCTGTTTGGTATCATGAGGGACACTAGGAATCTACTCCACTACAAATCACAGGGGACACTAGGAATCTTCTCTGTTAGGAATCATGGGGACACTAGGAATCTTCCCCACTAAGAATCACGGGGTACACTAGGAATCTTCTCTACTAGGAGTCAAAGGGGGCACTAGGAATCGTCTCTACTAGTTGTCATAGGGGGCACTAGGAATCGTCTCTACTAGTTGTCATAGGGGACACTAAGAATCGTCTCTACTAGAAATCATTGTGGACACTAGAAATCGTCTCCACCAGGAATCATGGGGAAAACTAGCAATCCTCCATGCTAAGAATTGTGTAGGACACTAGCAATCTTCTCTGCGAGGAATCACAGGGGACACTAGCTATCTTCTCTACTAGGAATCAAAGTGAACAATAGAAATCTTCTCTACTAAGAGTCATGGGGGGCACTAGGAGCCTTCTTCACTAGGATTCATGGGGGACCCTAGAAATCTTCCTTACTAGGAATCATGGTGGACACTAGCAATATTTTCTACTAGGAATTACAGGGGACATTAGGAATCTTCTCTGTTGGGAATAAAGGGGGACACTAGGAGTCTTTTTCAATAGGAATCACAGTGGAATTTTCTCTACCATAAATCATGGGGGACAATAGACATCTTCTCTACTAGGAATCACGGGGACACTAAAAATCCTCTCTACTGGGAATTACAGGGGACATTAGCACTAGCAGTCTTCTCTACTTGGAATCACAGTGGACATTAGAAATCTTCTCTACTAGGAATCATGGGGGGCACTAGGAATCGTCTCCACTAGCAATCACAGGGGACACTAGGAATCTTTTCTACTAGGAATGATGGTGGACACTAGGAATCTTCTGGGACACTAGGAATCTTCTGGGACACTAGGAATCTTCTCTACTATGAAACACAGAGGACACTAGCACTAGCAATATTCTCTACTTGGAATTACAGTGGATGTTAGGAATCTTCTCTACTAGGAATCATGGTGGACACTGGGTATTCTCTTCATTAGGAATCATAGGTGACACTAGGAATCTTTTCTACTAAGAATCATGGTGGACACTAGGAATCCTCTTTACTAGGAATCATGGGGGACACTAGGAATCTTATCCACTAGGAATCACGGGGGACACAAGGAATTTCCTCTGTTAGGAATCACGGGAGGCACTATAAATTTTTTCCACTAAGAATTACTGGGGACACTAGGAATCTTCTCAACGAGGAATTGCAGGGGACACTAGCACTAGCAGTCTTCTCTACTAGAAATCACAGTGGGCACTAGGAATATTCTCTACTAGGAATCACCCTGGACGCTAGGAATCTTTTCTGTTAGGAATCACGGGAGACAATAGGAATCTTCTCTGTTAGGAATCACGGGGACACTATGAATCTTCCCCACTAAGAATCACGGGGGACACTAGGAATCTTCTCTACTAGGAATCAAAGGGGGCACTAGGAATCGTCTCCATCAGGAATCATGGGGAAAACTAGCAATCCTCCATGCTAGGAATCGTGTAGGACACTAGCTATCTTCTCTACTAGGAATCAAAATGGACAACAGAAATCTTCTCTACTAAGAGTCATGGGGGGCACTAGGAGCCTTCTTCACTAGGATTCATGGGGGACCCTAGAAATCTTCCTTACTAGGAATCATGGTGGACACTAGCAATATTTTCTACTAGGAATTACAGGGGACATTAGGAATTTTCTCTACTAGAAATCATGGGGGACAATAGACATCTTCTCTACTAGGAATCATGCTGGACACTAAAAATCCTCTCTACTAGGAATCACAGGGGACACTAGCACTAGCAGTCTTCTCTACTTGGAATCACAGTGGACATTAGAAATCTTCTCTACTAGGAATCATGGGGGGCACTGGGAATCCTCTCCACTAGCAATCACAGGGGACACTAGGAATCTTTTCTACTAGGAATCATGGTGAACACTGGGAATCTTCTGGGACACTAGGAATCTTCTCTACTAGGAATCATGGGGGACACTAGGAATCTTCTCTACTAGGAATCATGGTGGACACTAGGAATCTTTTCTACTAGGAATCAAGGTGGACACTAGGAATCTTCATTACTGGGAATCATGGGGGACACTAGGAATCTTATCCACTAGGAACCTTTTGAGACACTGATAATCTTCTCCACTAGGAATCACAGGTGACACTAGGAATCGTTTCTACTAGGAATCATGGTGGACACTAGGAATCTTCTTTACCAGGAATCATGGGGGACACTAGGAATCGTCTCCACTAGGAATCATGGGGGGACACTAGGAATCTTCTCTGCTAGGAATCACGGGGGACACTAGCAGCCTTTTCTGCTAGGAATCACAGGGAACACTAGGAATTTTCTCCATGAGGAATCATGGGGGACACTAACAATCCTCTCTATGAGGAATTATGGGGGGGGGGGGGCACTAGGAATTTTCTCCACTAGAAATCAGGGGGGCACTATAAATCTTCTCTAATAGGAATTATGTAGGGCACTTGGAATCTTCTCTGTCAGGAATCATGGGTGACATAAGAAATCTTCTCCACTAGGAATCACAGGGGACACTTGGAATCATCTCTGTTAGGAATCACGGAAAGCACTATGAATCTTCTCCGCTAGGAATCTTAGGGACGCTAGCAATTCCCCCTGCTAGGAATCATGTAGGAAACTAGCAATCTTCTCCACAAGGAATCACAGTGGACATTAGGAATCTTCTCCACAAGGACTCTTGGGGACGCTAGCAATTCTCCCTGCTAGGAATCATGTAGGAAACTAGCAATCTTCTCCACAAGGAATCACAGGGGACATTAGGAATCTTCTCTACTAGGAGTCACGGGGACACTAGGAATCTTCTCTGCTAGGAATCCTGACCTGGGGGACACTAGCAACCTTTTCTGCTAGGAATCACAGGGAACACTAGGAATTTTCTCCATGAGGAATCATGGGGGACACTAACAATCCTCTCTATGAGGAATTACAGGGGGCCACTAGGAATTTTCTCCACTAGGAATCAGGGGGCACTAGGAATCTTCTCCACTAGGAATCAGGGGGGCACTATAAATTTTCTCCAATAGGAATTATGCAGGACACTAGTAATCTTCTCTGTCAGGAATCATGGGTGACATAAGAAATCTTCTCCACTAGGAATCACAGGGGACACTTGGAATCATCTCTGTTAGGAATCACGGAAAGCACTATGAATCTTCTCCGCTAGGAATCTTAGGGACGCTAGCAATTCCCCCTGCTAGGAATCATGTAGGAAACTAGCAATCTTCTCCACAAGGAATCACAGTGGACATTAGGAATCTTCTCCACAAGGAATCACAGTGGACACTAGGAATCTTCTCTACTAGGAGTCATGGGGGGCACTAGGAATCTTCTCTAGTATGAATCATGGTTAACATTAGGAATCATATCTACTAGGAATTACAAGGGACACTAGAAATCTTTCTTACTAGGAATCATGGTGGACACTAGGAAACCTCTCCACTAGGAATCACCGGGGACACTAGGAATCTTTTCTACTAAGAATCACAGGAACTACAGTGGACATTAGGATCCTTCTCTACTAGGAACCATGGGGGAAAACTCGCAATCTTCTCTACTAGGAACCATGAGGAAAACTCGCAATCTTCTCTACTAGGAATCACAGGGGACATTAGCAATCTTCTCTACTAGAAGTCAGGGGGAGCACTGGTAGGGGATAGCGTGCGGTTCCTGTGTGCGATTCACACCAAGGACGACAGAACCGCCAGGTGGTGCTGTGGAGCAGAGCAGAGCGCGGGATCAGAGGCTGACAGGGCGTGCGTTTGTAAGGAGCGCGTGTGTGACCGCGTGAGTGTGTGAGTAACCCCACCCAGAAGAGCAGCGGCGAGCAGGGCAAGAACCCCCCCCCCCCCCCAGAAGAAAGAGCAGGTGGCGTGCGGGCGGCGAGCGGTTCGGTAAACCCCCCCCTCCCTCCCTTTGCAGGGGCGGGCGGCGAGCGGTGCGGTAAACCCCCCCCTTTTGCAGCGGGCGGCGAGTGGTGCGGTAACCCCCCCTCCCTTGCAGGAGCGGGCGGCAAGTGGTGCGAGTAACCCCCCCTCCCTTGCAGGAGCGGGCGGCAAGTGGTGCGAGTAACCCCCCACAGAGAGGGAGCAGAGGAGACAAACAATACAAAGGGGGAGGCTGACCGGGAAGTGACAGAGGAGGGAGATGGGAGCAGAGAGGAAGACCGACTGAGGGAGGAGGGAGGAATCGCCATCAGGAACTACAGGTGTCAGGCTTAAAGGGACACACACTTGGTAAGTAAGACTGGTGACTGAGATTGAACACTGACTGAGGGTGTAGAGTAGTACCTGAGTGTCTGTGAGTACCTATTATTAGTACCTGAGTATCTGTGAGTACCTATTGGTACCTGAGTGCCTGGGAGTACCTGAGTGTCTGGGAGTACCTGAGTATCTGGGAGTACCTGAGTGTCTGGGAGAACCTGAGTGTCTGGGAGAACCTGAGTGTCTGGGAGTACCTGAGTGCCTGGGAGTACCTGAGTGTCTGGGAGTACCTGAGTGTCTGGGAGAACCTGAGTGTCTGGGAGTACCTGAGTGCCTGGGAGTACCTGAGTGTCTGGGGGTACCTGAGTGCCTGGGAGAACCTGAGTGTCTGGGAGTACCTGAGTGTCTGGGAGTACCTGAATGCCTGGGAGTACCTGAGTGTCTGGGAGTACCTGAGTGCCTGGGAGTACCTGAGTGCCTGGGAGTACCTGAGTGTCTGGGGGTACCTGAGTGCCTGGGAGAACCTGAGTGTCTGGGAGTACCTGAGTGTCTGGGAGTACCTGAATGCCTGGGAGTACCTGAGCGTCTGGGAGTACCTGAGCGCCTGGGAGAACCTGAGTGTCTGGGAGTACCTGAGTGTCTGGGAGTACCTGAGTGCCTGGGAGAACCTGAGTGCCTGGGAGAACCTGAGTGTCTGGGAGTACCTGAGTGTCTGGGAGAACCTGAGTGCCTGGGAGAACCTGAGTGCCTGGGAGAACCTGAGTGTCTGGGAGTACCTGAGTGTCTGGGAGTACTTGAGTGCCTGGGAGAACCTGAGTGCCTGGGAGAACCTGAGTGCCTGGGAGAACCTGAGTGCCTGGGAGAACCTGAGTGTCTGGGAGTACCTGAGTGTCTGGGAGTACTTGAGTGTCTGGGAGAACCTGAGTGTCTGGGAGAACCTGAGTGCCTGGGAGTACCTGAGTGTCTGGGAGTACCTGAGTGTCTGGGAGTACCTGAGTGTCTGGGAGTACCTGAGTGCCTGGGAGAACCTAAGTGTCTGGGAGTACCTGAGTATCTGGGAGTACCTGAGTGTCTGGGAGTACCTGAGTGTCTGGGAGTACCTGAGTGTCTGGCAGTACCTGAGTGCCTGGAAGTACCTGAGTGTCTGGGAGTACCTGAGTGTCTGGGAGTACCTGAGTGTCTGGGAGTACCTGAGTGTCTGGGAGTACCTGAGTGCCTGGGAGTACCTGAGTGCCTGGGAGTACCTGAGTGTCTGGGAGTACCTGAGTGTCTCAGAGTGTCAGTAAGTGTAGCAGAGTACCAGAGGGTGAGAAGGTAGCGTTAGGAAGCCAGGAAATAGCCACATAGGACAGACTTAAATTACTGAATCCCCATTAGATTAGTAGGTACAATGCCCGGCAGGTGTGGAGAAGTGACTCGGTGTACATCTTGTGATATGTATACGTTCCTCGATCATGCAATCGAGGGTGAATACAAATGCGCAAAATGTAAGCTCAGGTCCTGAATCTAGGGAAGCAGCTGGCAACACTGAGACGAATGTCCATACCGGAGGAGAGCCAGGATTGTACCAGTCAGGTGCAGGCAGGGGTCTGCACAGAGGTGGGCGGAGTATTGGAGGTGCAGGCATCAGAGCAGAGTAGATGGGTGACAGTTAGGAGGGGTAGAAGGGGACAAGGCAAGGAGGCTGATCCTGGGCTGGAGCACCCCAATAGATACGCCCCTTTGTGTGATGTTGGGGAAACCAGTCAGGGACCAGCATTGCTGGAGCAGAGCGACGCCCCTAGCTGCCTTATTAGGACAGATAGTGCAATCTGTCACAAAGACTGTGAGCGCCGAACAGTCTGTTGTTTACCGGGCACTCGGGTACGGCACATCGCGGATCGGGTGGACAGATTATTGGGCGGGGCTGGGGAAGACCCAACTGTCATGGTACACGTGGGTACCAATGACATAGGCAGAGGAAGATAGAGAGTCCTAAACGATTTCAGGGACTTAGGAGCTAAGTTGAGGAGAAGGACCTCCAAGGTAGTATTTTCCGAAATACTACCTGTACCTCGAGCCACACCAGAGAGGCAGCGGGAGATTAGGGAAGTTAACAAGTGGCTGAGGAGCTGGTGTAGTAAGGAGGGTTTCGGGTTCCTGGAGCACTGGGCCGACTTTTGAGTCGGCCACCGGCTCTTTGGTAGGGACGGATTGCACCTAAATGGGGAGGGTGCAACCGTACTGGGTGAGAGGATGGCCAAAAAGTTAGAGGGGCTTTTAAACTAGGTGATGGGGGGAGGGTACAGAAGTAGAATTAGCCAGCGGGGAGCAAGATTCAGAGGGCACAAATGGGGACATTAGTGGTAGGGTAAAAATAAACACAAGGGTAATATAAGGACACTGAATTTCAAAAGAGCCAATTTCCCAAAACTGCGCTCTCTGCTAGAAAATATCAAATGGGATAGAACTCTGGGAAGAAAGAACACGGAGGAGAAATGGGAGTGCTTCAAGAGCATACTAAACAAAGGGATTGGCCAGTGCATTCCAAAGGGAAATAAATTTTAAAGAGCAAAACTAAACCCTGGGTGGCTAAACTCCAACATAAAAATGCATATTAATACTAAAGAAAAGGCCTTCAAAAAATACAAGACTGAGGGGTCATTGGCAGCATTCAAGCATTACAAAGAGTGTAATAAGAAATGTAAAGGCAAAATCAAGGCGGCTATAATAGAACACGAGAGACATATAGCGGAGGAGAGTAAAAAGAACCCCAAGAAATTCTTTATATAAACAGTAAGAAAGCGAGGCCAGAACACATTGGCCCCATAAAAGACGACGAAGAAAATCTGGCCACAGAGGACAGGGAAAAGGTGGAAGTGTTAAATAATTTCTTCTCTTCAGTCTTCACAAAAGAATTGGGGGGCTACACTAACCCAGCTTGGAATGCTAAATGAAATAACACACCTCAGGAAATACCGCCATGGCTAACAGAAGATAGACTTAGAACTAAACTAGAGAAACTTAACATAAATAAATCCCCGGGACCGGATGGCTTGCACCCGAGGGTTCTTAAAGAGCTCAGCCAGGTGATTGCCAGACCATTATTCTTGATCTTTAAGGATAGTTTACAGACGGGTATGGTGCCAGCTGATTGGAAAAAAGCCAACGTGGTACCAATATTTAAAAAGGGCCGAGACATATCCGGGTAACTATAGGCCAGTCAGCCTAAGATTAGTAGTCTGCAAGATTTTGGAGGGGATGTTAAGGGACCACATACAAGACTTTAGTAATGAAAATGGTATTATTAGTAGTAATCAGCATGGATTTATGAAAAATCGTTCTTGCCAAACCAATCTATTAACCTTCTATGATGAAGTGAGCTGCCACCTAGATAAAGGTAAGCCTGTGGATGTGGTGTATCTGGATAAAGGAAGGTCTGTGGATGTGGTGTATCTGGATAAAGGAAGGCCTGTGGATGTGGTGTATCTGGATAAAGGAAGGCCTGTGGATGTGGTGTATCTGGATAAAGGAAGGCCTGTGGATGTGGTGTATCTGGATAAATGAAGTCTGTGGATGTGGTGTATCTGGATAAAGGAAGGTCTGTGGATGTAGTGTATCTGGATAAAGAAGGCCTGTGGATGTGGTGTATCTGGATAAAGGAAGGCCTGTGGATGTGGTGTATCTGGATAAAGGAAGGCCTGTGGATGTGGTGTATCTGGATAAATGAAGTCTGTGGATGTGGTGTATCTGGATAAAGGAAGGTCTGTGGATGTGGTGTATCTGGATAAAGGAAGGCTGTGGATGTGGTGTATCTGGACTTTGCAAAGGCCTTTGACACCGTTCCCCACAAACGCTTACTGTACAAACTAAGGAAGGTAGGTATGGACCATAGGGTGAGTACCTGGATAGAGAACTGGAGGAGGGGATATCGAGTACAATCTCAGTATTTGCGGATGATACTAAATTAGGCATGCCAATATCTTCTATGCAGGATGTGGAAACCTTACAAGCGGACCTGAACAAAATTATGGGGCAGATGAGGTTTAATGTTGAAAAATGTAAAGTAATGCACTTGGGGGCCAGAAAGCAAGCTACTCACTAGGGGGGGGAACCTCTGGGTGAGTCTAGGATGGAAAAGGACCTGGGGGTACTGGTAGACAACAGGCTTGGCAGTGGCATGCAATGCCAAGCCGCCGCAAGCAAAGCCAACAGAATACTGGGATGTATAAAAAAGGGGATTCACTCCAGAAATAAAGAGATTATTCTCCCGCTCTACAAGACTCTGGTCCGGCCACATCTGGAGTATGCTGTCCAGTTCTGGGCACCGGTCCTCAGGAAGGATGTGCTGGAACTGGAAAGAGTCCAGAGAAGGGCAACAAAAATAATTAAGGGAATGGAGGACATCAGCTATGAGGAAAGACTACAAGCACTGAACCTATTCTCTCTGGAGAAGAGACGATTGAGGGGGGATATGATATCAATGTACAAATACTGTACTGGTGACCCTAGCATAAGGAACAAACTTTTTAGAGAAAGGGAATACAATAAGACACGTGGCCACTCACTAAATCTAGAGGAAAGGCAGTTTAACCTTAAAGTACGTAGGGGGTTCTTCACTGTCAGAGCGGTAAGGATGTGGAATTCTCTTCCACAAGCAGGCGTATCAGCAGGGAGGATTGATAGTTTCAAAAAACTATTAGATGGGCACCTTAGAGAGCACAACATACAGGGGTATACAATGTACAACATACAGGGGTATACAATGTACAACATACAGGGGGTATACAATGTACAACATACAGGGGTATACAATGTACAACATACAGGGGTATACAATGTACAACATACAGGGGTATACAATGTACAACATACAGGGGTATACAATGTACAACATACAGGGGGTATACAATGTACAACATACAGGGGTATACAATGTACAACATACAGGGGTATACAATGTACAACATACAGGGGTATACAATGTACAACATACAGGGGGTATACAATGTACAACATACAGGGGTATACAATGTACAACATACAGGGGTATACAATGTACAACATACAGGGGGTATACAATGTACAACATACAGGGGTATACAATGTACAACATACAGGGGTATACAATGTACAACATACAGGGGTATACAATGTACAACATACAGGGGTATACAATGTACAACATACAGGGGGTATACAATGTACAACATACAGGGGTATACAATGTACAACATACAGGGGTATACAATGTACAACATACAGGGGGATACAATGTACAACATACAGGGGTATACAATGTACAACATACAGGGGGTATACAATGTACAACATACAGGGGTATATAATGTACAACATACAGGGGTATACAATGTACAACATACAGGGGTATACAATGTACAACATACAGGGGTATACAATGTACAACATACAGGAGTATACAATGTACAACATACAGGGGTATACAATGTACAACATACAGGGGTATACAATGTACAACATACAGGGGGTATACAATGTACAACATACAGGGGTATACAATGTACAACATACAGGGGTATACAATGTACAACATACAGGGGTATACAATGTTAACAGCAAACACATCTTAAGTTGAACTGGATGGACTGATGTCTTTTTTCAACCTCACAAACTATGTAACTATGTAACACTAGGAATCTTCTCCACTAGGAATCACAGGAATTACAGTTTCCACTAGGAACCTTCCCTACTAGGAACCTCTGGAGAAACTAGCAATCTTTTCTACTACGGAATCTCTGTTGGGAATCATGGGGGCGCTAGGAATCTTTTCCAATAGGAATCATAGTGAACATTAGGAATCTTCTCTACTAGGAATCATGGGGGACACTCGGAATCTTCTTTACTAGGAATCATGGGGGGGGGGGGCACTATGAATCATCTCTACACTACACATCTTCTCTACTAGGAATCATGGTGGACACTAGGAATCTTCTCTTTCAAGAATTACGGGGGACACTAGGAATCTTCTCCATTAGAAATCACAGTGGGCGTTAGGAATCTTCTCTACTAGGAATCACGGCGGACACTAAGAATCTTCTCTACTGGGAATCACGGGGGGAATTGGAATCTTTTCCACTAGGAATCACAAGGGGCATTAGGAATCTTCTCTGCTAGGAATCCCGGGGGGCACCAGAAATATTCTTCAAAAGGAATCACGGGGGAAATTGGAATCTTCTCCACTAGGAATCACAAGGGACACTAGGGATCTTCTCTGCCAGGAATCACACAGGACACTAGGAATCTTCTTTGCTAGGAATCACGGGGGACATTAGGAATCTTCTCTGCTAGGAATCACGCAAAATACTATGGATCTTCTCTGCAAGGAATCACAGGGGACACCAGGAATAGATCTAGGAGGAATCACGGAGGACACTTAGCAATCCTCTCTACTAGGAATCGTAGGGGGCACTGGAAATTTTCTCCACTAGGAATCACGGGCGACACTAGGAATCTTCTCTACTTGCAATCATGGGGGACACTAGCAATCTTCTCTGTTAGGAATCACAGTGGACATTAGGAATCTTCTCTACAAGGAATCATGGTGGACAATAGGAATCATCCCTGTCAGGATTAATGGGAGACAGTAGGAATCTTCTCCACTAGGAATCACGAGGGACACTAGGAATCTTCTGTATTAGAAATCATGGAGAACACTAGGAATCTTTTCTGCTAGGTGTCATGGGGGAGACTAGTAATTTTTTCAGCTAGAAATCTCAGGGTACATTAGCAATTTTTTCCGCTAGGATTTACCGGAGACACTAGGAATCTTCTCCATGAGGAATCATGGGGGACACTAGCAATCCTCTTTACTAGGAATCACAGGGGGCACTAGGAATCTTCTCCACTAGAAATCACAGGGGACACTAGGAAACTTCTGCAATAGGAATCATGGGGGGACACTAGGAGTCTTCTCTGCTAGGAATCATGGGGGACACTAGGAATCTTTACTGCTAGAAATCACAGGGGACACAAGCAATCCTCTCTACTAGGAATCACGGGGGACACTAGGAATCTTCTCCGCTAGGTGTTCATGGGGGACACTAGGAATCTTCTCTACAAGAAATCACGGGGGACACTAGCAATCCTCACTACTAGGAATCACAGGAGACACTAGGAATCTTCTTTACTAGGAATCACGGGGAACAATAAAAATCTTCTCTGCTAGGTGTCATGGGGGACATTAGTAATCTTCTCTGCTAGGAATCACAGGGGACACCAGGAATCTTCTCCACAAGGAATCACGGGGGACACTAGGAATCTCCTCCACAAGAAATCACGGGGGACACTAGCAATCCAAAATACTAGGAATCACGGGAGACACTAGGAATCTTCTTTACTAGGAATCACAGGGGACAATAAAAATCTTCTCTGCTAGGTGTCATGGTGGACACTAGGAATCTTCTCCACAAGGAATCACGGGGGACACTAGCAATTCTCTCTATTAGGAATCACGGGGAGCACTGGGCATCTTCTTCACTAGGAATCACAGGGGACACTAGGAATCTTTTCTGTTAGGAATCACAGGAGGCACTAGAAATCTACTCTACTAGGAATCATGGGGGACACTAGGAATCTTCTCCACAAGAAATCACGGGGGACACTAGCAATCCTCACTACTAGGAATCACAGGAGACACTAGGAATCTTCTTTACTAGGAATCACGGGGGACAATAAAAATCTTCTCTGCTAGGTGTCATGGGGGACATTAGGAATCTTCTCTGCTAGGAATCACAGGGGACACCAGGAATCTTCTCCACAAGGAATCACGGGGGACACTAGGAATCTCCTCCACAAGAAATCACGGGGGACACTAGGAATCTTTTCTGTTAGGAATCACAGGAGACACTAGGAATCTTGTTTACTAGGAATCACGGGGGACAATAAAAATCTTCTCTGCTAGGTGTCATGGGGGACATTAGGAATCTTCTCTGCTAGGAATAACGGGGGACATTAGGAATCTTCTCCACAAGGAATCACGGGGGACACTAGGAATCCTCTCTACTGGGAATCACGGGGAGCACTGGGCATCTTCACTAGGAATCACAGGGGACACTGGGAATCTTTTCTGTTAGGAATCACAGGAGGCACTAGAAATCTTCTCTACTAGGAATCATGGGGGACACTAGTAATATTCTCTGTTTGGAATTATGGTGGACACTATGAATTTTCTCTATTAGGAATCATGGGGGACGCTCTGAATCTTCTTCTCGCTGATTGAGTCAGCAGCAGGTGGATACCAGTCCTGAACACAATTTTTGTGGGATAACGGGTACCAGCAGAACCTTGTATGGAACTACATGTATAGAAAATCTAGGTTAAATGACTTTATGGAATGTTCTACTGAAAATCCATCCGAACATTTGAAGCAGTCTGAAAAACTAGAATAGACCTGTGATTCCTGGGAGGATCCTCACATCGCCAGAGTCTAATTATAATCTGCAATTGCTGTATATCTCTGACTTATACAATAGAGAATGTAATTGAGCCATAAAAAATAGGCGTAGTACATCATTCAGGCCGGTTGCATAACTCTATGTTATATAAAGACCATCCAGTCCACTCATGAAGATTCAATACTACACACAATGGGGTTCTTGAACAGAGGAGATGAGAGCAGACAATGGTGGACAACCCTCACATACATCAACTAGGAGAAAGAAGACGCCATGCCTAACCACGATGTGCTACGTCCGCCCAAGTTCTGTAGGTGTTTGCAGGCTCAGGTGCTTTATTTTGGGGGAGGAGAGAACAGTTGTTCAGGCACAAAAAATGGGATTCCAAAAAAGTCTATGGGGTCTGTGACAGGAGTCACTCTGGGCATGGGGGTTGTGGACCCCAAATTCCTTTAAAGAGGTTGGGAGGCACCATGTCCAGCCTTGTGTGGCTTTCTTATGTTTAAGTCACCCTGCATCTTTTATGGATGCAGGGTGACCGGGAGGGTGGTGTACACTGAGAATATGGTTTGGACTACTTCAAATGGGACAGTAATATGCATTACCAATATCTCTCAGGAAATATGGAGATCTATCTTATTCCTATACACTGTAAGGCACAGGAAGTGCAACTCCTAATTTGGGCCTCCAGGAACTATGAGAGACACCATGTCTGCTAATCAATGTGTATTAGCTGCAGAGAGAGGAGGGGGGGGGGTTGTTTACAGCAGCCCCTCCTAAAGAATGTCTACTGATTAACTAAGTGCTTTTGTCTAAAATAGGACAGTATGTTAATTGGGTCTGAGACTATTGATAAGTATGTTAATGAGCTCACCTGGCTGTCTACTAAGAGATGTAATTACACAGTCATTGTTCATGTGATATTCTCAAAGTGTATATAAATGCTGTGTTTCTTTCAATAAAGAGCAGAAGAATTATTCTCACTTGACCTCAATACAGAGCCTTGTCTCGTACTTGGGGGGGGGGGGGGGGAGGGGATTATTTGTATGGGCTTCATGTATGGCGGATTGGAGTGGTCGATAGCTGTCCTGGTGTTCGGGAGCGGATTATCCTAGACGACTGAAACCCCTTTCATACTTTGGGGTGTTGTTACAGGGTCAAAAACTCAAAACCCAGTTCCATAGAAAGCTCACCTCTCTTTCCGTGGTTCGAGTGACCGATGGTGAAGGTGTGGACAGTCTCAGTAGGAAGGAATAGGATTCTTCATGATGAGCTTTATAGAGAAATGTGTGAAACGCTGAGGTGTGAATGGAGGGTTAGACCATGAAGTGTCTTGGTTGGAGAAGCTCCTCTCAGCTGATGGATGTAACAGTTGTCCGCCATTGTCTGGATGGAGCTCTGAAGCCTTCATACTTTCCTATTCTCCAGTCAGGTCCTCTATTGTGGGCAATACTAAATCTTTATTCTCCTATTGAGTCCAGATCTTTATGTATATTCAGATTCTAAAGCCCCGATGAAGTGGGCTGAGTTTACCCCCCGAAGAGCGTTGGCTGTTTTATCCCGTGTCATCCTGCTTATAAATAAAATTATTTCTTTTGACTCTCATTATTTACTTTCATCCGCAATAAAAAAACTGTCAGAGGCTTTAAACCAATCACGCACAGATTTAGGGTACATCTATCACGCTCCAAATAGGGTGCACTTATCACGCACAGATTTAGGGTACATCTATCATTCCCGGGTTTAGAGTGGACCTAACACGCTCGGGTTTAGGGTGCACCTATCACGCTTGGGTTTAGGGTGCACCTATTATGTTCAGATTTAGGGTGCACCCATCACTCCCGGGTTTAGGGTGCACCCAATATGCTTGGGTTTAGGGTGCACCTATCACGCTCGGGTTTAGGGTGCACTTACAGTATAACGCTCGGGTTTAGGGTGCACCTATCACGCTCAGGTTTAGGTTGCACCTATCACGCTCGGGTTTAGGGTGCACCTATAATGCTCAGGTTTAGGGTGCACCTATCACGCTGGGGTTTAGGGTGCACCTATCACACTCAGATTTAGGGTGCGCCTATCACGCTCAGGTTTAGGGTACATCTATCACGCTCGGGTTTAGGTTGCACCTATCACGCTTGGGTTTAGGGTGCACCTATCACACGCAGATTTAGGGTGCACCTATCACACTCGGGTTTAGGGTGCACCTATCACGCTCGGGTTTGGGGTGCACCAACCACACTCAGATTTAGGGTGCACCTATCACACTCAGATTTAGGGTGCACCTATCACGCTCAGATTTAGGGTGCACCTATCACTCTCGGGTTTAGGGTGCACCTATCACTTCCGGGTTTAGGGTGCACCTATCGTGCTTGGGCTTAGGGTGCACTTATCATACTCAGGTTTAGGGTGCACCTATCACTCCTGGGGTTAGGGTGCCCCTATAACGCTCCGTTTTAGGGTGCACCTATCATACTCAGGTTTAGGGTGCACCTATCACTCCTGGGGTTAGGGTGCCCCTATAGCGCTCCGGTTTAGGGTGCACCTATCACTCCTGGGTTTAGGGTGCACCTATTACACGCAGATTTAGGGTGCACCTATCACACTCAGGTTTAGGGTGCACCTATCACTCCTGGGTTTAGGGTGCACCTATTACACTCAGATTGAGGGTGCACCTATCATACTCAGGTTTAGGGTGCACCTATCACACTCAGATTTAGGGTGCACCTATCACGCTCGGGTTTAGGGTGCACCAACCACGCTCAGATTTAGGGTGCACCTATCACACTCAGATTTAGGGTGCGCCTATCACGCTCGGGTTTAGGGTGCACCTTTCACACTCAGATTTAGGGTGCGCCTATCACGCTCGGGTTTAGGGTGCACCTATCACAATCAGGTTTAGGGTACATCTATCACGCTCGGGTTTAGGGTGCACCTATCACACTCAGATTTAGAATCCACCTATCACTCCTGAGTTTAGGGTGCCCCTATCACACTCGGGTTTAGGGTGCACCTATCACTCCTGGGTTTAGGGTGCACCTATTACCCTCAGGTTTAGGGTGCACCTATCACTCCCATGTTTAGGATGCACCTATCACACTCAGATTTAGGGTGCACCTATCATGCTCGGGTTTAGGGCGCACCTATCATGCTCAGATTGAGGGTGCACCTATCATGCTTGAGCTTAGGGTGCACTTATCATACTCAGGTTTAGGGTGCACATATCACACTCAGATTTAGGGTGCACATATCACTTCCGGGTTTAGGGTGCCCCTATTACACTCGGGTTTAGGGTGTACCTATCACACTCAGGTTTAGGGTGCACCTATCACTCCCGGGTTTAGGGTGCACCTATCGTGCTTGGGCTTAGGGTGCACTTATCATACTCAGGTTTAGGGTGCACCTATCACTCCCGGGTTTAGGGTGCACCCAATGTGCTCGGGTTTAGGGTGCACCTATCACATTCCCAGGTTTAGGGTGCACCTATCACATTTCCAGGTTTAGGGTGCACCTATCACATTTCCAGGTTTAGGGTGCACCTATCACATTTCCAGGTTTAGGGTGCACCTGTCACATTCCCAGGTTTAGGGTGCACCTATCACATTTCCAGGTTTAGGGTGCACCTATCACGCTCAGGTTTAGGGTGCACCTATCACATTTCCAGGTTTAGGGTGCACCTGTCACATTCCCAGGTTTAGGGTGCACCTATCACGCTCAGGTTTAGGGTGCACCTATCACATTTCCAGGTTTAGGGTGCACCTATCACATTCCCAGGTTTAGGGTGCACCTGTCACATTCCCAGGTTTAGGGTGCACCTATCACTTATAGGTTTAGGGTGCACCTATCACACTCAGGTTTAGGGTGCACCTATCACATTTCCAGGTTTAGGGTGCACCTATCACATTTCCAGGTTTAGGGTGCACCTATCACATTTCCAGGTTTAGGGTGCACCTGTCACATTCCCAGGTTTAGGGTGCACCTGTCACATTCCCAGGTTTAGGGTGCACCTATCACATTTCCAGGTTTAGGGTGCACCTATCACATTCCCAGGTTTAGGGTGCACCTGTCACATTCCCAGGTTTAGGGTGCACCTGTCACATTCCCAGGTTTAGGGTGCACCTGTCACATTCCCAGGTTTAGGGTGCACCTGTCACATTCCCAGGTTTAGGGTGCACCTGTCACATTCCCAGGTTTAGGGTGCACCTGTCACATTCCCAGGTTTAGGGTGCACCTGTCACATTCCCAGGTTTAGGGTGCACCTGTCACATTCCCAGGTTTAGGGTGCACCTGTCACGCTCGGGTTTAGGATGCACCTATCACATAAAGAGATAAATAAAAAATAAATAAAAAAAAAAAAAAACACTTCTATACATGACTGTAGATAAGGAATTAGCGCTGATCTGGGCTCCTCCGGCTGGTCTATGGTATTGCGCAGCCCTTACTTACTTAAGGTCCAATGCCAGGCTGAGCCCATTCCCCGCAGTCCTTCCCTTGAAGGTCCCTTATGCTATTTTTTATACTTACATTTTCCAAAGCCTTCAGAACAGTCACATGATGCTGCAGGGTTCTTGTTCTCTTCTCAGTCGCTGGACAGTCCTCTATGGTGCAGAGAGCGGTGCTGATGTGACGAGGTTGGCACTCACCTCTGCATAATTATACTGTGAATGAAGGGTGATGTCCCCTCGGGGGCGGGCCTATGACATATCGTACTCACAGAAGGTTTTCAGTCTTCCAGGTTGAGTGATCCTGGGTTTCATGTAACTCAGAGGTCTGAGGACATCTTGTAGCTAAAAGGGATTCCTGCAGGGGACAGCTCTGGACTGAAGGTGAGTATTGCAGTTTGAGCAAGGGGCCCAATTAAGGGGTTATGCTGATTACAAAGGTAAGGAGTACCGAGGGCCCCATAACAATCTGCAATAAACAAAACACTTGGTCAGAAGAGTGTGATCCGTCTGCCCATAGGAGGTAGGGGGCGGGACAGCCATACAAATGTGACTGGAATAATCTCATATCACAATCTCACCCTCCTTTCATACCGCCATCTTTTCCTGAAGAGAACCATTCCTGGCCTAGGATTGTTCTGAGGATCTTCAGGGGTCTGCAGGTACCTGTGTTAGTCTTCACATCACTTGCTGTGGGGCCCCCTTGGATCCTTGGCCAAGACGGTAAATTGGGAATAAGCCAACTGGCAGTAGAGAATGGAAAAACAGGGTGGAGCTTTTTGCCAGGAAGGGGCGTTTCTTAGTCTTGACTTGGGCAGAAGTCAAGGTCCTGTGTCCAACCTAGGCATCGGATCTATCCAGCTTCAGAGGGAAGAGTATGAAAATGAATTGGGGCTCAAAGACACCACAAATGGTGGCACTTCAGCTTGTTCATAGGATTGGAGGCCGGGAGAAGTGTTGTGGGGCCCAATACCATCTCTGAATGATCAGGGCCGGACTTTGGGGTGTGCGAGCTGTGCGGCCGCACAGGGCGCCATGGGCAACAGGGGCGCCGTGCAGCCATCATAGCTCGCAGATGATCAGGCCGCACAGCGGGAGGTAAGCGGTGACCGCGGCCTGGAGGTTCAGTGTGGGGGGTCTCTGATGTAAGGGGGGCTTTGTGTGGGGGGTCTCTGATGTAAGGGGGGCTCTGTGTGGGGGGGTCTCTGATGTAAGGGGGGCTCTGTGGGGGGAGTCTCTGATGTAAGGGGGGCTCTGTGTGCGGGGGTCTCTGATGTAAGGGGAGCTCTGTGTGGGGGTCTCTGATATAAGGGGGGCTCTGTGTGGGGGGGTCTCTGATGTAAGGGGAGCTCTGTGTGGGGGTCTCTGATGTAAGGGGGGCTCTGTGTCGGGGTCTCTGATGTAAGGGGGGCTCTGTGTGGGGGGTCTCTGATGTAAGGGGGGCTCTGTGGGGGGAGTCTCTGATGTAAGGGGGGCTCTGTGTGTGGGGGGGTCTCTGATGTAAGGGGAGCTCTATGTGGGGGTCTCTGATGTAAGGGGGGCTCTGTGGGGGGAGTCTCTGATGTAAGGGGGGGCTCTGTGCGGGTCTCTAATGTAAGGGGGTCTTTGATGTAAGGGGGGCTCTGTGGGGATCTCTAATGTAAAGGGGTATTTGATGTAAGGGGGGCTCTGTGAGTGGTCTCTAATGTAAGGGGGGGCTAAGTTATTAGTGATCATAAAAAAGAAAAGTCAAATAAAGTGCAAGAATATGCGGGGGGGGGGGGTCAGCGTGCGGTGGGGGGGGGCACAGGATTAGCTTGCACAGGGCACCCGAACACCTAAGGCCCAGCCCTGTGAGTGATCATCTACGTCCATCTCAGGGCCCAACAGTCCCAGAACACAAACTGCTATTCTTACATTACCACCCTGCCTACTCCAGAGAGTAAACCATACCCAACGAGCTACTGACCAGGGGCAATCAGGCAACACTGGCTACATGCTTATCTGCAACAATGGCAGTTCCCAGAATTCCATCCCCATAGGGACAAACCTCCAAAGTACAAGTCAGACAAAGAAGTAGCCATTGGGGGGGGGAGTTCTAGAAGAATGGACCATGCCAGGACACCTCTGAGATCTTCTTCTAGAAATCTTTGTCCTCGAAGGAGATGAAGGTTCATATTTTATCCACCTCCATTAATAGATTATTGACTTCTTATCATCAAATTTCATTTAGAAAAGCCCAGATTATGGCTCCTCTTCACATCCTTGGAGGTCCCCCCAGTGTTTTCCTCACCCAGAGTTACCAACTCCGGGAATCTCACATCTGAAGGTTTTCCCAGACACTTCCTTCGTCCTCCCTACCATCCAAATCTGAAATCCCTTCCAGTACAACCCTTTGTTATGCCCAGAGAAACGGGTAAAGAAGAACTGAACACTAAATCTATATTGTAAACCACCGCGCAAAATGCTGGCGCTTTACACTCACCTCCCTCCCCCCATACACTCACCTCCCTCCCCCCATACACTCACCTCCCTCCCCCCACACACTCACCGGCCACTTTATTAGGTCCACCTTGCTAGTATTGGGTTGGACCCCCTTTTGCCCCTATACTTGGTGGCATAGATACAACAAGGTTCGGGAAACTTTCCTCAGAGATTTTCCTCTAGTGACATGATAGCATCCACACATCTCCCGTTCCACCACATCCTAAAGGGTCTCTATTGGATGAGATGTGGTGAGTGTGGAGGCCATTGGAGGACAGTGACCTCATTGTCATGGTGAAGAAACCAGTGGTGAGATGATTGGAGCTTTGTGACATGGTGCATTATCCTGCTGGGAGGAGCCATCAGAAGATGGGAGGAGCCATCAGAAGATGGGGACACTGTAGTCATAAAGGGATGGACATGGTCAGCAACAATACTCAGGTAGGGGGTGGGGTTTATATCATGCTCAATTGGTACTAAGGGGTCCAAAGTGCGGCAATAAAATATCCCCCACACCATTACAACCCCACCACCAGCCTGAACCATTACCCCCCCCTCTCCTCCCCCTCACCATTACACCACCACCACCAGCCTGAACTATTACCCCCCCCCCTCCACCCCCACACCATTACACCACCACCGGTGAACCGGTAATAGAAGGCAGGATGGATCCATGCGCCAAATTCTGACCCTCCCCCATCTGAATGTCGCAGCTGAAATCCAGACTCATCAGACCAGGCAACGTTTTTCCAATCATCTATTCTCCAATGTTGGTGATTCTGTGCCAATTGTAGTCTCAGTTTCCTGTTCTTAGCTGACAGGAGTGGCACCCGGTGTGGTCTTCTGCTGCTGTAGCCCATCTGCTTCAAGGTTGGATGTGTTGTGCGTTCAGAGATGGTATTCTGCATACCTTGGATGTAACGAGGGGTTATTTGAGTTTCTGTTGCTTTTCCATCATCTGGAACCAGTCTGCCCATTCTCCTCTGACCTCAACAAGGCATTTTCCTCCACACAACTGCCGCCCACTGGATATTTTCTCTTTTTCCCACCATTCTCTGTAATCCTGAGAGATCCCAGAAATAGTCAGAGCAGCCCGTCTGCCACCAACAACCAATCCACGTTCAAAGTCACTTCAATCCACTTTCTTCCCCATTCTGACGCTCGGTTTGATCTTCAGTAAGTCGTCTTCACCACGTCTAGATGCCTGAATGCATTGAGTTGCTGCCATGTGATTGGCTGATTAGCAATTTGTATTACCAAGCGATTGAATGGGTGTACCTAATAAAGTGGCCGGTGGTTGTATAAATCCTCATATTATAATGAATGTATCCATTCTGTATTATCTCATATGATTGCAGGCTATGGACGCATACAGAGAATAGACACAAGGGGGCGCTCTGTGACCACACATGGTACAGCTTATTCAGTGATGGCCACCTGGGGGCGCTGCCTGCTGGGAACTCTCAGAGTCATTCACAATCAGCTGAGCGGATGAGTGGAATTTTCTTCGCTGCAGGGTTGGATGTTGAGTCTGCGGTTATACCGTGTGATATTACCGGTCCTCAGACAGCGCTGACCCAGCTACACACCGTGCCTTGTGTAAAATATTACTGACCCCACAATGTTGGAAGCAGATCTTAATGTTTTTGCACACCAATTATTCCCAGTAACTGAACTGGGACCCTTCCCAACCTGAACCCGGGAAAACCCTCCTTCTATCCTGAGGGTTGTTGGTGACGGGTACATTGATTGGTGCTCCTTGGTGGTGACGGGTACATTGATCTGTGCTCCTGGGTGGTGACGGGTACATTGATCGGTGCTCCTGGTTGGTGATGGGTACATTGATTGGTGCCCCTGGTTGGTGATGGGTACATTGATTGGTGCCCCTGGTTGGTGACGGGTACATTGATAGGTGCTCCTGGGTGGTGACGGGTACATTGATTGGTGCCCCTGGTTGGTGATGGGTACATTGATTGGTGCCCCTGGTTGGTGACGGGTACATTGATCGGTGCCCCTGGTTGGTGACGGGTACATTGATCGGTGCCCCTGGTTGGTGATGGGTACATTGATCGGTGCTCCTGGGTGGTGACGGGTACATTGATTGGTGCTCCTGGGTGGTGATGGGTACATTGATAGGTGCTCCTGGGTGGTGACGGGTACATTGATCGGTGCCCCTGGTTGGTGATGGGTACATTGATAGGTGCTCCTGGGTGGTGACGGGTACATTGATTGGTGCTCCTGGGTGGTGACGGGTACATTGATTGGTGCTCCTGGGTGGTGACGGGTACATTGATCGGTGCTCCTGGGTGGTGACGGATACATTGATCGGTACTCCTGGTTGGTGATGGATACATTGATCGGTGCTCCTGGGTGATGACGGGTACATTGATCGGTGCTCCTGGTTGGTGACGGGTACATTGATTGGTGCTCCTGGGTGGTGACGGGTACATTGATCGGTGCTCTTGGGTGGTGATGGGTACATTGATGGGTGCTCCTGGTTGGTGACAGGTACATTGACCAGTGCTCCTGGTTGGTGACGGGTACATTGATCGGTGCCCCTGGTTGGTGATGGGTACATTGATCTGTGCTCCTGGTTGGTGACGGGTACATTGATCTGTGCTCCTGGTTGGTGACGGGTACGTTGATTGGTACTCCTGGTTGGTGACGGGTACATTGATCGGTGCCACATTTTTACATGGACTCACCTTGATGATACATTTTTTACCCCCTTTCTTATTGAGTTTATACTTTTCATATGTTACAGCTTTATCTTTGTATCTGTTTATACATTGTATTTGGTATATTAATTGTTATTTATTGTTTTTAGCATTCACGCACACACATTTATTTTCAGCACACGCACTTTAGCATTTGTCATTTGCGCACGTTCAGTTACACATTTGCTGGTATATGACAGCGCAGCACCACTGTTCTATATTATTTCACTTTTGGCTGCGGATTGGCTGATCGGTGCCTGTAGCGGTTAGTTACACGTACCATCACACAGTGATAGCGTGGGAGAACTGTTTTATCTTCATAGCCTTTCCAACATTGAGTTCCAGCTTGTGGAGGTTTCACAGATGAGGTGGTTGGCAGGCAGCTGATGTTGGCGTTCCATTACTGACAGAGAAACACTGTTCTGGTATACCCACCTAAAAGCCACAAATCCTTCTGGCCTGATGAAGGACCTCCTGGATTGTCGTGGAAATTAATAGGGCTTGGAGCATAGAAACCCGATCAGTGCACTCAAGATTAATACGCACCAAACGCCATTAACCACTTTAATACTGGGCACTTCCCTCCCTTCCCGCCCAGGCCAATTTTCCCCTTTTAGCGCTGTTGCATTTTGAATGACAATTGCGCGGTCATGCAACACTGTACTTACACCAAATTTATATCATTTTCCCCCCACAAATAGAGCTTTCTTTTGGCGGTATTTGATCACCTGTGCGATTTTTACTTTTTGCTAAACAAATAAAAAAAGACAGAAAAGTTTGAAAAAAAAAAAAAGTTTTTTTGTTTATGTTATACAATTTTGTAAATAAATACGTTTTTTCCTGCACTGATGAGCACTGATGAGACTGCACTGACAGGCACTGATGAGGAGGCAATGATGGGGTGGCACTGATGGGGTGGCACTGATGGGGTGGCACTGATAGGTGGCACTGATAGGTAGCACTGATATGCAGCATTGGTGGGCACTGATAGGCGACACTGACGGGCACTGATAGGCGGCACTGACGGGCACTAATGGGCACTGATAGGCAGCACTGGTGGGCACTGATGGGCACTGAGGGGCGGCACTGATCGGCACTGATGGGCACTGAGGGGCGGCACTGACGGGCGGCACTGATGGGCACTAATGGGCACTGATAGGCGGCACTGGTGGGCAATAATGGGCACTGGTGGGCGACACTAAAGGATGGCAATGATGGGCACTTGTGGGCAGCACTGATAGGGAGGACACTAGTGGGCATCACTAATGGGGAGGGCAATGGGGGGCTCCCTGAGCCCTGATCGCCATCCCTGGTGGCCATAGTGGGCATCCCTGGGGTCATAGTGGGCATCCCTGGGGTCATAGTGGGCATCCCTGGTGGATCTAGTGGCATCCCCCCCCCGAGGGTCTGCACTGGTAATCAATGATCTGATTACCAGTGCCGACCCCCCCCCCTGTCAGGGGAGCCGCCGATCGGTGCTCCTTTACTCGTGCCTGTCAGGCACGAACTAAGGAAAGCCGATCAACGGCTGTTCCTGTTTTACTATGTGACCAGCCGTGATTGGACACGGCTGATCACATGGTAAAGAGCCTCCGTCAGAGGATCTTTACCGAGATCGGAGGTGCAGGGTGTCAGACTGACACCTCGCATCGCCGATCGCCGCTCTGCGCGCCCCCGGGGGGCGCCCAGAGCGGTGTTATCCTGCCGCCGTCATATGACGTCCGGTCAGGATAACTCAACCACATTCCCGCCGTCAATTTGTAATAGGGCGGGCGGGAAGGGGTTAAACCCTTGTACTGAAATGTACAATGTACAGCTCTTTTGTATAAGGTTATCCAAGCGCTCGGCAGCAAAGAAATGAACAGACATACTTGCTGTAGTCAATTCGATGCCATCTGGAGGGTTCCCCTGAGTGACTGTCCCCCAGAGCAGGTTTATTTAACAAAAGGGGGTTACAGGGTGTGGCTTCAAAACCACCAATCGCAGAACATGTATACATTCAAAAAGTACAAAGGAACTGTGGAGTAGATGCCCATGAATGGACACGACTGAACAAAGGGGCTCCCAACTGCCACAAGGAACAGAGCACATGGCTTCTCATTGTTCATTCATGTCAATCCATAAACATGGACCCATTACCTGTTAGTGGATCTCATCAAATATGATTCATATAAACCATGTTTAACCACTTGCCGTCTGCTCACTCGAGCACTACTGCGGCAAAGCGGTTCGTTATCGACTCCCCTTTCTTGGCGGCGCGCGCGCCGCCGGAGGCTCCCTCCCGCTGTATTCAGTCACAGCCAGGTGGGAGGTCGGGCCAGGGGAGGAGCAGCGGCCGCTGCTCTTCCCTGATCGTCGGGGAATCGAGTGTGGAGATCCGCCTGCTTGTGTAAACACAAGCGGGCGGATCTCCTAAGTGACAGGCAGGGTCAGATTGCAGGATTCAGCATAGCTGAACATGCGATCTGTCCCTGTGTCACTCAGTCACCTCCCCCCACACACGTTAGTAAGCACCAGGCATACATTAACCCCTCCCTCTCCAATAAAATTAACCCCTTCCCTGCCAGTGTCATTTTTACAGTAACAGAGCATATATATAGCACTGATTACTGTAGTAATGTCACTGGTACCCCCAAAAGTGTCAAAAATGTCAGTCAAGGGTCCGATCTGTCAGCCACAATGTCGCAGTCCCGCAAAAAGAATCGCAGATTGCCGCCATTACTCGTTAAAAAAAAACACCAAAAATTACAGAAATCTTTCCCTTAGTTAGTGAACGCAATAACTTTTGCGCAAACCAATCAAAATACGCTTATTGTGATTTTTTTTTACCAAACATAGATAGCAGAAAACAAATTGGCCAAAAATTTAAAAAAATTTAGATTTTTACTTTTTTTTTGGGGGGGGGGGGGGGGGAATTTCATATAAAAAAATTTAAAAAATATTGTTATTTTTTTCGAAATTTACGCTCTTTTTTTGTTTATAGCGCAAAAAGTAAAAATCGCACAGGTGATCAAATACCACCAAAAGAAAGCTCTGTTTGTGGGAAAAAAAGGACGTAAATTTCGTTTGGGTACAGTGTCGCACGACCGCGCAATTGTCAGTTAAAATCACACAGTGCCGAATCGCAAAAAGTGGCCCAGACGTAAGACAGCAAAATCCTCCGGTGGTAAAGTGGTTAATAGCGTCCATTCTATTTGTTCCAGTTGATGAGGCTTTATCTGCATAAGATAATAGCAGCAGTGTTTCAGTCATACGGATCAAGTATGACTAAAAGATGCCATCCATTAATCTTGGTAAAATGATAAGAATTCCATATCACAAACATATCTCCGCAGTACGGGGCCCCGAATGACGGGTATAGATCTGTGCGATGGACTCTCTTTGCTACAAGTATTGTGCCATCTCATCTTAATGGAAGGTTTTCACTAACAAGTCTTTCCGCAAATGACAGTTAAAGCAATAATCACTGTGAATAGCGATTACCGGTAAAACTGACACTGGGAGACATTATGACTATTTAACTAAAGAAATGTCCACAATCAAATTTTCCACAACACGGATGTCAGGGTACTTCATGAGGATCCTCCGCACCACCAGGGTGAGGTCATGTGCCAGACAAAGGCACATGCGATTTTTATACCAGAGTAAGGACATCCAGTAGGTTGGTGCCATTCTCACACACTACCTTTCCTGGCTGAGGATAGAGTGAGGTCAGTCAGCCTGGTTCTGAAGAGCTATTGGAAGTTCTGGCCCAGTGTGGCCCCTGTCTTCCTGGCACAGCATGCCAGCGTTTAGCCTGGGGGGGGGGGTGCTGAGTTCAAGGAGTTGGAGGATGAGGCCAGTGAGGAGGAGGAAACACAGATGTCTGCACTGTTACCAATGGACACATGGCAGTACTATCAGCTCCAGCAGTGTGCTCCATCCTACTTTCTTCCCAGCTTCCAGAAGATTGCTCAGTTTGCCATGAAGAATAAATAGCATCCCTGCCCCCGCTTATTGGACCATCTATAGCAGTGATGGCGAACCTTGGTGTCCCTGATGTTCTGGAACTACATTTCCCATGAAGCTCAGCTACACTGCAGAGTGCATGAGAATCATGGGAAATGTAGTTCCAAAACATCTGGGGTGCCAAGGTTCCCCATCACTGGTCTATAGTCATATCGTCATAGTCCCAGCCAGCGGTTTTGTGGAGCTGGGGGGGGGGGGGGGATTTGGAGACATTTCTTCCTCCTCTCCGGAAGAAAATACATTACCACTTTCCTTCTGGGGCAAGTTATTACTAAAATCTGCATTTTGTTGCTAGAAAAGTATTTAGAACCCCCCAAACATGATATACACTATCTGACAAACGTAAGTAGGTGACGATCGGCGACCTTTCTCCTCCATCTACCGCCATTACCAGTAAAGGGTCACTAGAAATCTCTCTGAATACATCACCTTTTTTTTTTATAATGAATGAATGAAAAAAAATAATAATGATAAAAAAAATATAAAGAAAAGAGAAAAAAAAAAGAGAGAAAAAAAAAAAAAAAAAAAGGAAAAGGAGGGAGGTTACAGTGTATATCCTTGTACAGCTATCTTACGTGTTTTAAACATTTGAGCCATTAAATATATTAATTGTTGGCGACGGGGGGATAAAAGCAAACGTACTTTGCTAGCGGTACGTGTGAATGTCTGGACCAGGCTTCCCAGAGCAAAAAGAATAAGCGTTTACTCTGAGTGTAGGTTAGCCTTAAATTCTCTCCATTTAGCCCAAATTTTGTGGCCCCTGTCTACCTGCCCCCTGGAGGTATAAGTAAGATCCTCCATCAATGCCACAGAGTCTACCTTAAGACACCACTGACGGAACGAAAGTGGTTCCAGGTCTCCCCATCTAACTGGAATCAAGGCCTTCGCTGCATTATCCACTTGCCGACCGTCGCCCAACTATATACAGCGGCGGTCAGCCCCTCCCAGGCAAAGTGACGTCACGTACCGGTACGTCACTAGCCTGGGAGCTAATAGGGGGCGAGTGCGCGCCGCCGGAGGCGAGCTCCCGCCCCCACTCGTACCCGACGAAGCCGGCGCCTGTGACCGGCGGACCCGATGTCCGCCGGTCATTCGCGATCGTCGGGTAGAGAGGGAGAAAGGCAGGCGGCTAATGTAAACAAAGCCGGCTGTCATTCTCCCCTGTGTAAAAGCACAGATCACTTGGTCCTGCTATGTAGGACCGTTGATCTTTGCTATTACACCACTAGCCACATCCAATGACAGTTAGAAACACGCCCCTAGGGACACACTTAACCCCTCCTTCTCCAATAAAGTTAACCCCTTCCCTCCCAGTTTCATTTTTACAGTGACAGTGCATATGTATAGCACTGATTACTGTAGTAATGTCACTGGTACCCCCAAAAGTGTCAAAAATGTCAGTCAAGGGTCCGATCTGTCCGCCGCAATGTCGCAGTACCACAAAAAAAATTGCAGATCGCCGCCATTACACGTTAAAAAAAAACAACAAAAATGACAAAAATCTTTCCCCTAGTTAGTAAACGCAATAACTTTTGCGCAAACCAATCAAAATACGCTTTTTGCGATTTTTTTTACCAAACATATGTCCGAAAATGATAAAAAATTTTGATTTTTACATTTTTATTTTGGGGAATTTCATATAAAAAAATGTGAAAAATATTGTTATTTTTGCAAAATTGACGCTCTTTTTTTGTTTATAGCGCATGATCAAAAAATCGCACAGGTGATCAAATACCACCAAAAGAAAGATCTGTTTGTCTGGGAAAAAAGGACGTCAAATTCGTCGCAAGACCGCGCAATTGTCCGTTAAATTCATGCAGTGCCGAATCGCAAAATACCCCCTGGTCAGGAAGGGGGTAAAATCTTCCGGGGCTTAAGTGGTTAAGTAGATGGGGTAAGATAGAACGCTTATATGACCTTGGGACTGTACTGTACAATGAAAAAGGACACTCCATGGGTCTCTCGGTACAGAAGAACCCATTATCTTAGTAATAGCGGATAGTATAGTTTCCCAATACGGTTTTATAAACGGACAGAGCCACCATATATGTGCATGAGTTGCCACTTGACCACATTTTCTCCAACAAAGTGGTGATTGTGATGGAAACATAGCATGCAATTTTGATGGCGTTTAGTGCCACCTTGTTAACAATTCATAGTTTACTTCTGTTGTTTTGGGGGATAGAGATGAGGACACAGCCATCTGGAGAATCCTAATCCTCTGTTTGTCTGAAAGGGGCATAGCAAGATCATTCTCCCATTTCGCCAAGTATCTCGGGATCTCCGGTATACATCACCTGAATGCGGCTAGAGCATGTATTCCGCTCTATTAGAAGACGACCATACCACCCCTAATTGGTGCATTGGTTTAGTAGAATCAATGGACATAAAATCAATGGAAGAGGTCATTGCCTCTTCCAACCAAAGGGGAACAATTCTATCAGATACGGTTTTACCAGAATGACTTTTCACCCACCCCAAATTTTCGATCTCTTTTGAGCACCTTTTGCTTCATACAACCAAAAAACAGAAAGAACTGGAACTGGTGATACTCCCATCAAAGGCAATCTTTAGCCATGTAAGGCTATAGGGTTCTATCCTTAACCCCCTGACACTACTACCTCCTTAACCCCACCCATATCCCTCCCATCTCCTTTTTTTCCCACTTCCTCCCCTTCTTTCTTGACTCTTCCTCCCCTTCTTTCTTGACTCTTCCTCCCCTTCTTTCTTGACTCTTCCTCCCCTTCTTTCTTGACTCTTCCTACCCTTCTTTCTTGACTCTTCCTACCCTTCTTTCTTGACTCTTCCTCCCCTTCTTTCTTGACTCTTCCTCCCCTTCTTTCTTGACTCTTCCTCCCCTTCTTTCTTGACTCTTCCTACCCTTCTTTCTTGACTCTTCCTACCCTTCTTTCTTGACTCTTCCTCCCCTTCTTTCTTGACTCTTCCTCCCCTTCTTTCTTGACTCTTCCTCCCCTTCTTTCTTGACTCTTCCTACCCTTCTTTCTTGACTCTTCCTCCCCTTCTTTCTTGACTCTTCCTCCCCTTCTTTCTTGACTCTTCCTCCCCTTCTTTCTTGACTCTTCCTCCCCTTCTTTCTTGACTCTTCCTCCCCTTCTTTCTTGACTCTTCCTCCCCTTCTTTCTTGACTCTTCCTACCCTTCTTTCTTGACTCTTCCTCCCCTTCTTTCTTGACTCTTCCTCCCCTTCTTTCTTGACTCTTCCTCCCCTTCTTTCTTGACTCTTCCTACCCTTCTGCTTTGGGCTTTTCAGTTTCTTCTTTCAGACACTCAGAGGTCATATTTGGTTAAGTGGGTGGGTGGTCAATATGGAGCCATCTTCACTGACGGCCCCCTAAGGATCGGGCATGGGGTTTATTCGCATGAGCGATGTGATGGAGAAAAAAAAAACCCCAATGTAACTGTTTGCCACCAGATGTCCCCAAAAATACAAAAAGGCCAAAGTCCATTATAACAGGACCCCAATGTCATGCCAATGGGTGACAGAGCTATTTTCTCAGGGATTGACTTCTGTACATTATGCCCTATTGTCCAGAGATACATTATATTGTCAAAAGTATTGGGACGCTGCCTTTACACACACATGAACTTTAATGGTATCCCAGTCTTAGTCCGTAGGGATCAATATTGAGTTGGCCCACCCTTTGCAGTTATAACAGTTTAAAACTCTTCTGGGAAAGCTGTCCACAAAGTTTAGGAGTGTCTATGGGAATGTTTGACCATATTTCCAGAAGCAAATTTGTGAGGTCAGGTACTGATGTTGGACGAGAAGACCTAGCTTGTAATCTCCACCCTAATTCATCCCAAATGTGTTCTATTGGGTTGAGATCAGGACTCTGTGCAGGCCAGTCAAGTTCCTCCACCCTAAACTCGCTCATCCATGTCTTTATGGGCCTGTCCTTGCAAAACAGCTCAAGCTCAGTGAGGTTGGATGGAGAGCGTTTGTGAACAGCAGTTTTCAGTTCTTTCCACAGATTCTCGATTGGATTCAGGTCTGGACTTTGACTTGGCCATTCTAACACCTGGATATGTTTATTTGTGAACCATTCCATTGTAGATTTTGCTTTATGTTTTGGATCATTGTCTTGTTGGAAGACAAATCTCCGTCCCAGTCTCAGGTCTTTTGCAGACTCCATCAGGTTTTCTTCCAGAATGGTCCTGTATTTGGCTCCATCCAGTGGCGTACCTAGAGCATTTGGCACCCGGGGCGGATCCTATATCTGGCACCCCCCCCCCCCCACCCCCCACTTTAAAATGTAAAAACACCCGCAAAAATTTGTAATGTCTCCAAGAATATTTATTGCACAAATTCCCCAGCCCCCCTATCACAGTGCCCCTTGCAGTCTGCCCCCCCCCCCTGTCTCTCTGATCACAGTTCCCCCTTTTGCACTCTCTGCCTCCCCTGCACAGTCCTACCTTTGGCATAGACAGATAGCTAATACTATTATCAATGTGTTTAAGTTTGAGTAAGAGATTGGAGACATGCTAAAGGAGATAGTCAGAGACTGAGGACATGATGCAAGAGATGGTAAGAGACTACGGACCTAAAACAAAAGAAATCAGATACTGAGGACATGATACAAGAGATGGTCAGAGACTGAGGACATGATACAAGAGATGGTCAGAGACTACGGACCCAATACAAGAGAAATCCGAGACTGAGGATATGATACAAGAGATGGTCAGAGACTACGGACGGGATACTAGAGATGGTCAGAGACTGCAGACAACACACAGGAGATGGTCAGAGACTGAGGACATGATACAGGAGATGGTCAGAGACTGTGGACATGATCCAAGAGATGGTTGGTCAGAGACTGAGGACATGATCCAAGAGATGGTCAGAGACTAAGGACATGATCCAAGAGATGGTCAGAGACTGAGGACATGATCCAAGAGATGGTCAGAGACTGAGGAAATGATACAAGAGATGGTCAGAGACTGAGGACATGATACAAGAGATAGTCAGAGACTGCAGACATGATACAAAAGAAGGTCAGAGACTGCAGACATGATAGAAGATAGAAGAGCATTAGGGGGGCCGGAGAGCACAGGGCAAGCAGAGAGCACTGGAGGAGCTGAAGGGCGCGGAGGGGGACTGGATTGAATTAAGAGGGGTTTGAAAAGCATTGTAGGGGGGTTGGAAGGCGCAGGGGTGGAGAGCACTGGGGGGGGACAGGGAAAACCAGGGGGATGGAGAGCATGGGGGGAACTGGAACTCACTGAGGGGGGAGGCAGGGAGCACAGGGGGGTGGAGAGCACTGGGGGAGCCAGAGAGCATAGGGGGGAGATGAAAAGCACTGCGGGGAGCTGAAGAGCACTGGGGGGCTAAGGAGCGCTGGGGGGGGCAAGAGCACTGAGGGGTTAAGAGCAGGGGGAGTGTTAAGAGCAGGGGGGTGTTTAGAGCACTGGGGGGTGTTTAGAGCAGGGGGGGGATGTTTAGAGCAGGGGGGGTGTTTAGAGCAAGGGGGTGTTTAGAGCGGGGGGTGTTTAGTGCAGGGGGGTGTTTAGAGCGGGGGGGGGGGGTGTTTAGAGCAGGGGGGGTGTTTAGAGCAAGGGGGTGTTTAGAGCAGGGGGGGTGTTTAGAGCAGGGGGGTGTTTAGAGCAGGGGGCTGTTTAGAGCAGGGGGGGGGGTGTTTAGAGCAGGGGGGGTGTTTAGAGCAGGGGGGGTGTTTAGAGCAGGGGGTGTTTAGAGCAGGGGGGTGTTTAGAGCAAGGGGGTGTTTAGAGCAAGGGGGTGTTTAGAGCAAGGGGGTGTTTAGAGCAGGGGGGGTGTTTAGAGCAGGGGGGGTGTTAAGAGCAAGGGGAGGGGGGGGGGCTGGAGAGCACTAGGGGGCCAGCAAGTTGTATAGGAGAGGGGATGGGACAGCTGCATATAGATGATTTGATCATATTCCTCCTGCTGCCGCTAACTGACTGCAGGAGGGAGAGGAGAATCGGCCATTCAACGGCAGCAGGAGAAATACGGAAAGATGAATCCCTCTATATCCAGCTGTCCCATCTCCTCTCCAGTCCAGACAGTCACACAGAAGGAGGCTGCTCAGTGCTCACCTTCTTCCCGCCGTCTCCCAGGTGGCTTGTGGCAAACTTTAAACGACACTTTTTATGGATATCTTTAAGAAATGGCTTTCTTCTTGCCACTCTTCCATAAAGGGCAGATTTGTGCAGTATACGACTGATTGTTGTCCTATGGACAGAGTCTCCCACCTCAGCTGTAGATCTCTGCAGTTCATCCAGAGTGATCATGGGCCTCTTGGCTGCATCTCTGATCAGTCTTCTCCTTGTATGAGCTGAAAGTTTAGAGGGACGGCCAGGTCTTCGTAGATTTGCAGTGGTCTGATACTCCTTCCATTTCAATATTATCGCTTGCACAGTGCTCCTTGGGATGTTTAAAGCTTGGGAAATCTTTTTGTATCCAAATCCGGCTTTAAACTTCTCCACAACAGTATCTCGGACCTGCCTGGTGTATTCCTTGTTCTTCATGATGCTCTCTGTGCATTAAACGGACCTCTGAGACTATCACAGTGCAGGTGCATTTATACGGAGACTTGATTACACACAGGTGGATTCTATTTATCATCATTAGTCATTTAGGTCAACATTGGATCATTCAGAGATCCTCACTGAACTTCTGGAGAGAGTTTGCTGCACTGAAAGTAAAGGGGCTGAATAATTTTGCACGCCCAATTTTTCAGTTTTTTTATTTGTTAACAAAGTTTGAAATATCCAATAAATTTCGTTCCACTTCATGATTGTGTCCCACTTGTTGTTGATTCTTCACAAAAAATTACAGTTTTATATCTTCATGTTTGAAGCCTGAAATGTGGCAAAAGGTCGCAAAGTTCAAGGGGGCTGAATACTTTCGCAAAGCACTGTAAGAGGCCATGGCATTTCTTCTTCAGATTGGTGGAGGAATAATTATGGCAGAACACAGCAAACGCCGGTGTGTGGCAGAGGACAGGTAATGCGAGGCTACCAGATACCATGTAGAGTGGAGAAGGTTGTGGAAAGCTCTTGTATTGAGGGCACCATCGGGATCTGAGTATCTCTTGTGGCCGTTGAGTTGTTTCCTGGGTATCAAAGGAAGTCAAGGATATTTTCATCTCAGAGATTCAAACCTTCATGTCACGTGACCAGAGAGAGTTAACCATGGCACAACACTCACCTTGAAGATGGCACACGGGCACTCAGGTCATCTGTGGTGAATCTACCTGAGGGAACCATCGGCCAAGCTAGGCCTGACCAGTCTACATGGAACCATCCGAATTCTGGCCGGCTCCTGGTCTTCTTGGATTCTGATTCCAGACATAAAACTTGGTCTCTTAAAAGTATATTTTACAGGATCTCTCAGGATGTCTCAGATTTGGATACCGGAACTAAGTTGAATCCAATAATACTCCATTCTCTTATAACTTCACACCTGAAAAACAAATGAAATAGTCTCAGATACCAGCAAGCACCCCCTTCAACCTCAGAGGTAAGTCTTGGGGGCAGGTAGCAGTCCATGTTGGTCATTACCCTCAGAGGTAAGTCTTGGGGGCAGGTAGCAGCCTATGTTGGACATAACCCTCAAAGGTAAGTCTTGGGGGCAAATAGCAGCCCATGTTGGACATGACATTCAGAGGTAAGTCTTGGGGGCCGGTAGGAGCCCATGTTGGAAATTACCCTCAGGGGTAAATCCTGGGGACCGGTAGCAGCCTATGTTGGACATAACCCTCAGAGATAAGTCTTGGAGACTGTAGCTGCCCATGTTGGACATAACCCTCAGAGGTAAGTCTTGGGGGCTGGCAGCATGCCATGTTGGACATAACCCTTGGATGTAAGTCTTGGGGGCAAGAAACAGCCCATGTTGGACATTACCCTCAGAGGTAAGTGTTGGGGCCAAGAAGCAGCCCATGTTGGAAATAACCCTCAGAGGTAAGTCTTGGGGGCAGGTAGCAGCCCATGTTGGAAATGACCCTCAGAGGTAAGTCTTGGGGACAGGTAGCAGCCTATGTTGGACATAACCCTCAGAGGTAGGTCTTGGGGACAGGTAGCAGCCTATGTTGGACATAACCCTCAGAGGTAAGTCTTGAGGGCAGGTAGCAGCCCATGTTGGACATAACCCTCAGAGGAAAGTTTTGGGGGCTGGTAGCATGCCAAGTTGGACATAACCCTCAGAGGTAAGTCTTGGGGGCAGGTAGCAGCCCATTTTGGAAATAACCCTCAGAGGTAGGTCTTAGGGGTCTGTAGCAGCCCATGTTGGACATAACCCTCAGAGGTAAGTCTTGGGGGCCTGTAGCAGCCCATGTTGGACATAACCCTCAGAGGTAAGTCTTGGGGGCCGGTAGCAGCCCATGTTGGAAATGACCCTCAGAGGTAAGTATTGGGGGCTGGTAGCAGCCTATGTTGGAAATGACCCTCAGAGGTAAGTCTTGGGGGCAGGTAGCAGCCCATGTTGGACATAACCCTCAGAGGTAGGTCTTGGGGGCAGGTAGCAGCCCATATTGGACATAACCCTCAGAGGTAAGTTTTGGGGGCTGGTAGCATGCCATGTTGGACATAACCCTCAGAGGTAAGTCTTGGGGGCAGGTAGCAGCCCATTTTGGAAATAACCCTCAGAGGTAAGTCTTGGGGGCCGGTAGCAGCCCATGTTGGAAATTACCCTCAGGGGTAAATCTTGGGGACAGGTAGCAACCTATGTTGGACATAACCCTCAGAGGTAAGTCTTGGGGGCCTGTAGCAGCTCATGTTGGACATAACCCTCAGAGGTAAGTCTTGGGGGCCGGTAGCAGCCCATGTTGGAAATGACCCTTGAGAGGTAAGTATTGGGGGCCGGTAGCAGCCTATGTTGGAAATGACCCTCAGAGGTAAGTCTTGGCGGCAGGTAGCAGCCCATGTTGGACATAACCCTCAGAGGTAAGTCTTGGGGGCCGGTAGCAGCCCATGTTGGAAATTACCCTCAGGGGTAAATCTTGGGGACAGGTAGCAACCTATGTTGGACATAACCCTCAGAGGTAAGTCTTGGGGGCCTGTAGCAGCTCATGTTGGACATAACCCTCAGAGGTAAGTCTTGGGGGCAGGTAGCAGCTCATGTTGGACATAACCCTCAGAGGTAAGTCTTGGGGGCCGGTAGCAGCCCATGTTGGAAATGACCCTTGAGAGGTAAGTATTGGGGGCCGGTAGCAGCCTATGTTGGAAATGACCCTCAGAGGTAAGTCTTGGAGACTGTAGCTGCCCATGTTGGACATAACCCTCAGAGGTAAGTCTTGGGGGCTGGTAGCATGCCATGTTGGACATAACCCTTGGATGTAAGTCTTGGGGGCAAGAAACAGCCCATGTTGGACATTACCCTCAGAGGTAAGTGTTGGGGCCAAGAAGCAGCCCATGTTGGACATAACCCTCAAAGGTAAGTCTTGGGGGCAGGTAGCAGCCCATGTTGGAAATGACCCTCAGAGGTAAGTCTTGGGGACAGGTAGCAGCCTATGTTGGACATAACCCTCAGAGGTAGGTCTTGGGGACAGGTAGCAGCCTATGTTGGACATAACCCTCAGAGGTAAGTCTTGGGGGCAGGTAGCAGCCCATGTTGGACATAACCCTCAGAGGAAAGTTTTGGGGGCTGGTAGCATGCCAAGTTGGACATAACCCTCAGAGGTAAGTCTTGGGGGCAGGTAGCAGCCCATTTTGGAAATAACCCTCAGAGGTAGGTCTTAGGGGTCTGTAGCAGCCCATGTTGGACATAACCCTCAGAGGTAAGTCTTGGGGGCCTGTAGCAGCCCATGTTGGACATAACCCTCAGAGGTAAGTCTTGGGGGCCGGTAGCAGCCCATGTTGGAAATGACCCTCAGAGGTAAGTATTGGGGGCTGGTAGCAGCCTATGTTGGAAATGACCCTCAGAGGTAAGTCTTGGGGGCAGGTAGCAGCCCATGTTGGACATAACCCTCAGAGGTAGGTCTTGGGGGCAGGTAGCAGCCCATATTGGACATAACCCTCAGAGGTAAGTTTTGGGGGCTGGTAGCATGCCATGTTGGACATAACCCTCAGAGGTAAGTCTTGGGGGCAGGTAGCAGCCCATTTTGGAAATAACCCTCAGAGGTAAGTCTTGGGGGCCGGTAGCAGCCCATGTTGGAAATTACCCTCAGGGGTAAATCTTGGGGACAGGTAGCAACCTATGTTGGACATAACCCTCAGAGGTAAGTCTTGGGGGCAGGTAGCAGCTCATGTTGGACATAACCCTCAGAGGTAAGTCTTGGGGGCCGGTAGCAGCCCATGTTGGAAATGACCCTTGAGAGGTAAGTATTGGGGGCCGGTAGCAGCCTATGTTGGAAATGACCCTCAGAGGTAAGTCTTGGCGGCAGGTAGCAGCTCATGTTGGACAT
>NC_138774.1:1551928-1614428 GCF_965119305.1 Pelophylax lessonae | reverse complement strand
GATATATGGGGGTCCGTATAGGGGTGTCCATACATCCTATATATACAGATATATGGGGGTCAGTATAGGGTTGTCCATACATCCTATATATACAGATATATGGGGGTTCAGTATAGGGGTGTCCATACACCCTATATATACAGATTTGGGGGTCCGTATAGGGGTGTCCAATACATCCTATATAAACAGATATATGGGGGTTCAGTATAGGGTTGTCCATACATCCTATATATACAGATATATGGGGGGTCAGTACAGGGGTGTCCATATATCCTATATATACAGATATATGGGGGGTCAGTATAGGGGTGTCCATATATCCTATATATACAGATATATGGGGGTTCAGTATAGGGGTGTCCATACATCCTATATATACAGATATATGGGGGGTCAGTATAGGGGTGTCCATACATCCTATATATACAGATATATGGGGGTTCAGTATAGGGGTGTCCATACATCCTATATATACAGATATATGGGGGGTCAGTATAGGGGTGTCCATACATCCCATATATACAGATATATGGGGGGGGTCAGTATAGGGGTGTCCATACATCCTATATATACAGATATATGGGGGTCAGTATAGGGGTGTCCATACATCCTATATATACAGATATATGGGGGTTCAGTATAGGGGTGTCCATACACCCTATATATACAGATTTGGGGGTCCGTATAGGGGTGTCCAATACATCCTATATAAACAGATATATGGGGGTTCAGTATAGGGTTGTCCATACATCCTATATATACAGATATATGGGGGGTCAGTACAGGGGTGTCCATATATCCTATATATACAGATATATGGGGGGTCAGTATAGGGGTGTCCATATATCCTATATATACAGATATATGGGGGTTCAGTATAGGGGTGTCCATACATCCTATGTATACAGATATATGGGGGGTCAGTATAGGGGTGTCCATACATCCTATATATACAGATATATGGGGGTTCAGTATAGGGGTGTCCATACATCCTATATATACAGATATATGGGGGGTCAGTATAGGGGTGTCCATACATCCCATATATACAGATATATGGGGGGGTCAGTATAGGGGTGTCCATACATCCTATATATACAGATATATGGGGGTCAGTATAGGGGTGACCATACATCCTATATATACAGATATATGGGGGATCAGTACAGGGCGATGGAATACCATGAATGACCCCGATATCCATTCAGATAAACCCCTTAGAGGGATCCAGGAGGGTCACATGATCGCGGTGTAACACCCGCTCCGGCTTATAACATCCATGTGAACGACTTCATTATGTAATCCCAACAGCAGCAGCTATAGATCCCCGCAGAGCATGGCAGGGAGACAATACAGCCTTCCTAGAGAGGCGGAGAGCGGACTGGGACAGGGCAGGGCTTATACCAAGAGGTGTCAGAGACACTCATAGGAGAAGAGACAATTCATCAGATACCAGAGAGGAGCGCAGCAAGGTAAGGGGTCCCATCTGCATATATGAATTCAAATTCAAATTAGCTTTATTGGCAGGACCAAATACATTTTAGCATTGCCAAAGCAGTTGAGTTTGTGATGGGGGGGGGGGTTAATGGGTAATAATATATATGGGTCTCCATAAATCCTATATATACACATATATGGGGGTCAGTATAGGGGGTGTCCATACATCCTATATATACAGATATATGGGGGCTCAGCATAGGGGTGTCCATACATCCTATATATACAGATATATGGGGGCTCAGCATAGGGGTGTCTATACATCCTATATATACAGATATATGGGGGCTCAGCATAGGGGTGTCCATACATCCTATATATACAGATATATGGGGGTCAGTATAGGGGTGTCCATACATCCTATATATACAGATATATGGGGGCTCAGCATAGGGGTGTCTATACATCCTATATATACAGATATATGGGGGCTCAGCATAGGGGTGTCCATACATCCTATATATACAGATATATGGGGGCTCAGCATAGGGGTGTCTATACATCCTATATATACAGATATATGGGGGCTCAGCATAGGGGTGTCCATACATCCTATATATACAGATATATGGGGGTCAGTATAGGGGGTGTCCATACATCCTATATATACAGATATATGGGGGGCTCAGCATAGGGGTGTCTATACATCCTATATATACAGATATATGGGGGTCAGTATAGGGGTGTCCATACATCCTATATATACAGATATATGGGGGGCTCAGCATAGGGGTGTCTATACATCCTATATATACAGATATATGGGGGCTCAGCATAGGGGTGTCCATACATCCTATATATACAGATATATGGGGGTCAGTATAGGGGTGTCCATACATCCTATATATACAGATATATGGGGGCTCAGCATAGGGGTGTCTATACATCCTATATATACAGATATATGGGGGCTCAGCATAGGGGTGTCCATACATCCTATATATACAGATATATGGGGGTCAGTATAGGGGTGTCCATACATCCTATATATACAGATATATGGGGGCTCAGCATAGGGGTGTCCATACATCCTATATATACAGATATATGGGGCTCAGCATAGGGGTGTCCATACATCCTATATATACTGATATATGGGGATAAGTATAGCAGTGTCCATACATCCCATATATACAGATATATGGGGGGTCAGTATAGGGGTGTCCATACATCCTATATATACAGATATATGGGGCTCAGCATAGGGGTGTCCATACATACTATATATACATATATATAAGGGCTCAGTATAGGGGTGTCCATACATCCTATTTATACAGATATAAGGGGGCAGTATAGGGGTGTCTATACATCCTATATATACAGATATATGGGGGTCAGTATAGGGGTGTCTATACATCCTATATATACAGATAAATGGGGGCTCAGCATAGGGGTGTCCATACATCCTATATATACAGATATATGGGGGCTCAGCATAGGGGTGTCCATGCATCCTATATATACATATATATAAGGGCTCAGTATAGGGGTGTATATACATCCTATATATACAGATATAAGGGGGCAGTATAGGAGTGTTCATACATCCTATATATACAGATATATAGGGGTCAGTATAGGGGTGTATATACATCCTATATATGCATATATGAGGGGATCAGTATATGGGGTATCAATACAGCCTATATATACAGATATAAGTGTGGGGGGGGGGTCAGTATAGGGGTGTCCATACATTCTATATATACAGATATAATGGGGGATTAGTATAAGGGTGTCCATACATACTATATATACATATATGAGGGGATCAGTATAGGGGTGTCCATACATCCTATATATACAGATATAATGGGGGATTAGTATAAGGGTGTCCATACATACTATATATACAGATATTAGGGGGATCAGTATAGGGGTGTATATACATCCTATATATACATATATGAGGGGATCAGTATTGGGGTATCAATACAGCCTATATATACAGATATAAGTGGGGGGGTCAGTATAGGGGTGTCCATAAATCCTATATATACAGATATAATGGGGGATTAGTATAAGGGTGTCCATACATCCTATATATACAGATATTAGGGGGGTCTGTATAGGAGTGTCCAAATATATGTATATATATATATATACAGATATATAGAGAGACAGTATAGGGGTGTCCATACATTCTATATATACAGATATTAGGGGGGTCAGTATAGGGATGTCTATACATCCTATATATACAGATATAAGGGTGATCAGTATAGGGGTTTCTATACATTCTATATATACAGATATAAGGGTGATCAGTATAGGGGTTTCTATATATCCTATATATACAGATATTAGATGGATCACTATGGAGTTGTCTGTATGTAATTCCCATGCATACCATGCATCTGAGGTTAGGGAGATTTCTCCTCACTTCCTGTCCTGCTGACAATGTTTTACCAGAAAGGAAGTGATGGGGAATCTGCAACATGGACAGGGAAATAGAAATCTGACAGGGGGTCTAACCTTCTCCTACCCTTTTCAGGAAAGGAATTCTTAATGTCTGTCAATGTTGTTGTTGGAGATTCCCTCTCACCTCCTGTCTGGTAAAACGTTGTCAGCAGGTCAGGAAGTGAGGAGAAATCTCTTAACGAAGCCCCGGAGTGCAGGAAAAACCTGTCAGGAGTACCTTTCAAACTCCATCAAAAACTGAGGCACCAAATTGGCTGCCCATACATTTTAGGATAACTCCACTTATCTACTACAGACCATTGGATGAGCCCATTGGGTAGAAGACTGGAGAGCCCGAGAGAGCCCTTACTATGTATTGGGGGGGGGGGGGTGACAGCTCTTAGGGAGACCAATAAGGAACCATCTCAGCTGTCTAATGGCTCATTTATAGCTGAAGAGAAGACTTCTGTATAGGATGAGCCCTGAAAATCCCCAACCATGGCCAACCGCGTACCCAACTGATGGCGAACCCTTTAAGTTCTTCTTTAAGTTCTTCTAAAATGCCCATACATGTTAGGATAACTTCACTTATCTACTACAGACCATTGGATGAGCCCATTGGGTAGAAGACTGGAAGCCAAGAGCCCTTACTATGTATTATGGGGGGGGGGGTGACAGCTCTTAGGGAGACCAATAAGGAACCATCTCAGCTGTCGAATGGCTCATTTATAGCTGAAGAGTAGACCTCTGTATAGGATGAGCACTGAAAACCATGGCCAACCGCGTACCCAACTGATGGCGAACCCTTTAAGTTCTTCTTTAAGTTCTTCTAAAATGCCCATACATTTTAGGATAACTTCACTTATCTACTACAGACCATTGGATGAGCCTATTGGGTAGAAGACTGGAAGACGAAAGCCCATACTATGTATTATGGGGGGGGGGGGGGTAACAGCTCTGAGAGAGACCAATAAGTAACCATCTCAGCTGTCTAATGGCTCATTTATAGCTGTAGAGTAGACTTCTGTATAGGATGAGCACTGAAAATCCCCAACCATGGACAACCACGTACCCAACTGATGGCGAACCCCTTAAGTTCTTCTGTTCTTATGTTCTACATTAGAGTCCATGAGCAGAGAGGTGTCCATTCTAAGGGTCACTAATGGTATTCGGGGGTGTCTTGGTTAGACCTTTGGTTGAGTTAACAAAGCTAACACACCACAATAAGGATCCTTATTTCCAAAAACGCTGTTGTTTATTTTCAGCGTCCAATGGAATTTGAAAAATTTACAGTCACACGCCGACCCTTCTCCTTGTGTTGTAGCTGAGTGAGTTGAGCTCCTTGTATTCCCTTTCCATGGCTGCTGTCAGCCTAACAGTACGGCGCACTAGAACATGCCGTACTGCATTCTACACCAACGCAGCCAGCCAGAGCACATCGGAGGTCAGGCGTTTTATTGGCTGGCAGAAGAGAATAAGAAATAATAGATAAAAGCTGGATAAACACAACACACTGTTCTCCATGTGGAAGGGAGGAATGTCACTCCACGTGTGTGGACTGTACAGGGTGGAGCGTACAGCGAGTACAGTACACCGCGTTACTCATACCTTCCCCAGGCAATCACAGACTGTACTGTACAATGGGAGGTGACTACTGAACCCAGACGGGTCCACCTTGCAGACTCGTATATACACAAGAGACCTTCAACACTCATACACAAGAGACGGAGGGAGAGCAAGCTGAGAAATCCCTTCCATCTGGGAACTACGGAGAGTGAAAAATAGCAGAAGAACGAGAACGGCGAAGGAAAAGGGTGAGTGACACAACGTTACATATGACAGGAGGAGGAAAACTAGATATAGGAGGAGTCCCCTGTAGTGCATTAGCACATCTCTCCCAGCAAGGAGTGTTATCTCCAAGGGTTAGAAAGGCTGGATTCACCTCTTTTTCATGGATAGTGTAGGACCCACTGATAATGGGGTACTTTGACGTAGTGGTGGGCTTGAGCACGATATGGCCATATGGTGGGACTAAATCCCCATTTTTATTTATGGATTGTCTTCATATTTGATAGTCATTTCTTTTGCATGTGTGCGCTATTCTTTTTTAATATACATGTCGCTCGGTTCATAGCTGCACCAGCTTTAGAAATACATGTTCAGGGTTTGCTCCCCCAACTTTTTGCTTGTTTAGGAGAAGGAAAAGTGACTAGGATACTTTGTATGGCAGCACGACATGCTACGGGAGGGAGAGATCTGTGGGTTCCTAAAGGACCTTGAGCTACACACCGGAGGGTGAATCCTGTGCAGAATGACTAGTGAATCTCTTCTCTGTGATCCAAATCCTACACTATCTGTAGACCCCTGACCATCACATCTATAGGAGCTTGTTGGACATCCCTTTCTAGAACCATGGCCATGGAGATGCCGTCTTCCTCCCCCCATGGCCATTAATATGGAATTACATCCTTTGTGGCTACCCCATCCTCCACTCTTCTGGGAAGACTTTTTACAAGATTTTTGAGAGTGTTTGTGGGATTCCCCCCCCATTTGTGAGGTCAGGTACCGATGGATTAAAAGACCTGGCTCCCATTTGGTATTCCATAGGTGATCAGTAGGTTTGAGGTCAGGGCTCTGTGCAGGACACATGAGTTCTTCCATACCAAGTTCATCGAACCATGTCCTAATGGATTCAGTTCACCTGAATTGGGCTTAGTTGTAGAGCTACCTCTTTGAATAAGTCTGATCATTTGTGAAGTCAGGTACTGATGTTGGATGAGAAGACCTGGCTCCCAACTGGTATTTTAATTTATACCATAGGTGTTCAGTAGGGTTGAGGTCAGGGCTCTGTACAGGACACTTAGGTTCCTCCACAACAAACGGGTCACACCATGTATTAGCAGTGGTGTATTTTAGTTTTGTGCTGCCCTAGGCAAGACTAAAATTGGGCACCCCCCTCCCCCTCCTATTTAAATGTGCCCGTATCCTTCCTTTTTAATGGATGTGACTCCGTCCAAACTTGAAGGACTACAAGTCCCAGCATGAACCCCTGAGATCTCACGAGAGGGGGGGAGAGAGGGAGGATGAGAGAGAGAGAGGGCGGATAAGAGAGAGAGAGAGGGCAGATGAGAAAGAGAGAGAGGGCAGATGAGAGAGAGAGAGAGGGCAGATGAGAGAGAGAGAGAGGGCGGATGAGAAAGAGAGAGGGGGGATGAGAGAGAGAGGGGGAATGAGAGAGAGAGGGGGGATGAGAAAGAGAGAGGGGTAAGAGAGAGAGGGGGGGATGAGAGAGAGAGAGGGGGGATGAGAGAGAGAGAGAGGGCGGATGAGAGAGAGAGAGAGAGAGGGTGGATGAGAAAGAGAAAGGGGGGATGAGAGAGAGATAGAGAGAGAGAGGGGGGGATGAGAAAGAGAGAGGGGTAAGAGAGAGAGGGGGGATGAGAGAGAGAGAGGGGGGATGAGAGAGAGAGGGGGGGGTGAGAGAGAGAGAGGGGGGATGAGAGAGAGAGAGAGGGGGGATGAGAGAGAGAGAGGGGGGATGAGAGAGAGGGAGAGAGAGATAGAGAGAGGGGGGATGAGAAAGAGAGGGGGGATGAGAAAGAGAGAGGGGATGAGAGAGGGGATAAGAGAGAGAGAGGGCGGATGAGAGAGAGAGAGGGGGTGAGAGAGAGAGGGGGGATTAGAGAGAGAGAGAGGGCGGATGAGAGAGAGAGAGAGAGAGAGAGAGAGAGAGGGCGGATGAGAAAGAGAGAGGGGGGATGAGAGAGAGAGAGAGGGGGAATGAGAGAGAGAGGGGGGGATGAGAGAGAGAGAGGGCGGATGAGAGAGAGAGAGAGAGGGTGGATGAGAAAGAGAGAGGGGGGATGAGAGAGAGATAGAGAGAGAGAGGGGGGATGAGAAAGAGAGGGGGGATGAGAAAGAGAGGGGGGATGAGAAAGAGAGAGGGGATGAGAGAGGGGATAAGAGAGAGAGAGGGCGGATGAGAGAGAGAGAGGGGGTGAGAGAGAGAGGGGGGATTAGAGAGAGAGAGAGGGCGGATGAGAGAGAGAGAGAGAGAGAGAGAGAGAGAGAGAGAGGGCGGATGAGAAAGAGAGAGGGGGGATGAGAGAGAGAGAGAGGGGGAATGAGAGAGAGAGGGGGGGATGAGAGAGAGAGAGGGCGGATGAGAGAGAGAGAGAGAGGGTGGATGAGAAAGAGAGAGGGGGGATGAGAGAGAGATAGAGAGAGAGAGGGGGGATGAGAAAGAGAGGGGGGATGAGAGAGAGAGAGAGAGAGAGAGGGGGGGGATGAGAGAGAGAGAGAGGGGGGATGAGAGAGAGAGAGTGGGGGGATGAGAGAGAAAGAGTGGGGGGATGAGAGAGAAAGAGAGAGAGGGGGGGTGAGAGAGAGAGGGGGTGAGAGAGAGGGGGGGATGAGAGAGAGAGAGTGGGGGGATGAGAGAGAAAGAGAGAGAGGGGGGGTGAGAGAGAGAGAGGGGGTGAGAGAGAGGGGGGGATGAGAGAGAGAGAGAGAGAGAGTGGGGGGATGAGAGAGAAAGAGAGAGAGGGGGGGTGAGAGAGAGAGAGGGGGTGAGAGAGAGGGGGGGATGAGAGAGGCAGCTCTAGCAACTAGTGGCCAATAGAGCCTAAAGGTGGAGGAGGGCTTTTTTGACGCCCCCCTGCAAAGTGCCGCCCTAGGCCTGGGCCTTGTCGGCCTAGGCCAAAATACAGCACTGTGTATTAGTGGAGCTGTCCCACTTTGCGTCTATAACATGCTCCACTCTTTTGGGAAGACTTTCCACAATATTTTGGAGGATATCTGTTGAAATTTGTGTCCGTTTGTGAGGTCAGGTACTGATGTTGGATGACCTGTGTGACGGTACTCACCGCCACTGGGAGCGAAAGACAGATATTTATTGGACACTGAGAGAGGGATTTCCCAACCTCTCTAAGGTAAGCGGTGTTCCACAGGTCGCCCAACCAAAGTGACTCCCGTCACAACCTGGCTTACTTTTTGGGGACCAGAAAAAAGACCTGGCTAAAAAATAATGTTCCAAATTCATCCCAAAGGTGTTTAGTAGGGCTGAGGTCAGGGCTCTGTATAGGACACTCAGGTTCCTCCACAACAAACTGATCACACCATGTCTTTATGGAGCTGTCCCAATTTGTAGCTACAATATTCTCCATTCTTATGGGAAGACTTTCCAAAACATTTTAGAGGGAATTTGTGCCCATATTTGAGGTCAGGCACTGATGATGGATGGGAGGACCTGGCTCACCATTGGTATTCCAATTCATTCCAAAGGTGTTCAGTAGGGTTTAGGTCAGAGCTCTTTGCAGGACCAAACTGGCCAAACCATATCTTCATGCAGCTTGCTCCACTCTTCTGGGAAGGCTTCCTACAAGATTTGTCTGTGGGAATTTTTGCCTATTTGTGAGTACTTAAGTTTGATGAGAAGACATGGCTCACACATTGGGCCCAAAAAGAAAAAAAAAAGCACCCATGGTCACAAACGGGGGTTCCAGTTCATCCCAAAGATGTTCAGTAGGGATGAGGTCAGGGCTCTGTGCAGGAAACTTGAGTTCCTCCACACCAATCTGGTCAACCTATGTCTTTATAGAGCTGGTTCAAACTGGTCAACGCATGTTGTTATGGAGCTGGTCCAATCTGGTGAACCCATGTCTTTATGGAGCTGGTTCAATATGGTGAACCCATGTCTTTACGGAGCTGGTTCAATATGGTGAACCCATGTCTTTACGGAGCTGGTTCAAACTGGTGAACCCATGTCGTTATGGAGCTGGTTCAAACTGGTGAACCCATGTCTTTATAGAGATGGCTTTGTACACGGGGGGGGGGGGAGCACAGTTATGCTGGAACAGAAAAGGGTCTTTACCAAATGTACTACAAGGTTGGAAGAGCACAATTGTATACAATGTCTTTGTATGATGAAGTATTACCGGGACCCTTCACTGGGGACACCTGAACTCAGTCTTTTGGAGTAGTGTTCGCATGCCTTTGGTCATATAGTGTATACCTTATCTTGTAGCCACTATGGAGCACCAGTCGTTAGTGACAATATACACCTCAATCTCTCTCTCTTTATATACATACATATAGTGCCCTATAGACTAATGCCTAGTTTCCACTGAGTGGTACGGTTCAGTACGGTACGGTTCGGAACGTTACACATTGCGTTTCCACTGCCAATAGTACCCTTTCATGATAGGCGTGGTGTAGCAGGAAAGCTGTGATAGATGATTCTCTGTCAACCAATCAAAGTTCTGCAGAGTGTAGCTCCACCCTGTTGGTACGGTACTAATGTGCTTGGTACCCCAACGAAAGGGTACCAAAAAAGTGGTACGGTTCGGAATTAGGGTACCATTCACAATGGAAACGGCATAAATAGCGTACCGTACCGAACCGAACCGAACCAGAAAGCTCAGTGGAAACGAGCCATATTATGGCAACCCACTGTTCCATTATCTACAGATGTCAAAAACCAGGTCCTGGATGTGAGTAGCTCCACCTTTGTTCTAAGTGAAGTTGTTACTCATTGTCCCTCACTCCTCTAACTGCCGAAATACCTTACTGCCACTTTCCTTTGATGTCTGACTGTACTTTATCTCTGTATTATTGGTTTTATATATTCTGCTGTGTAATGTCTTATCCTCCACCTATCTGATCTTATTATTTGGGGTCCTCGTTCAGCTCTGCTCCTTGTTTTGTTAGCACACACTAGTCAAAAATGCTGCCCATCATAACCGACCATCTGATCTGGACCTTGCCAAATGATATTCGCCCGATCTGGATGATGGTATTAAGCTTCTGGATTCCACTGCTGTAGAAGCTTAGTGACCACCAACCCTAACCCTCAACCAGTTAGTGTCACAATGGCCACTTACCATCTCTTGCTGCTGTCAGTGTGGAGTGCTGTCCCTATAGTGATGACCCTCCAGTGTTGGGAATTTTACTCCTCTTTCTATGTTTATCTTTACAACTCATCCTTACTATGAAGTTCTTCTCAGCTTTAAATGCAGATGAGATGCCTCCAAAGTAAATGGCTGACATGTCACATTCATTGTTTGCACCAACTGCCCATCATGTCCCCAACACACATAGAACTGCTACTGTCAGGTGGAATAAAAGCGCTCCCCAGTCTGGACACCCCAGGAACATAGATGTACCTTCACTGGTCACTTATAATAAGTAGGGTAAAGTCAGAATTATTATCATCTTCAACCTGCAGCCACCCAGCCAGATAGGGGTGGAAGGGTCTACTGAAGGGCCTAGAAATGGTCCAAGTACTATTAGACATCGATATCGTTATCACAACCGCTGTTTGTTTCTGCCCCTCAGAACTCATCACAACGCAACCGATTATTACATCTCTTGGTTGAAGAGTCTGGATGGATATCTCTGCTTTCACTTCTCTCTAAACAGCAGCCATGAAATCCCCACCAACCGAGACCGGACCCCCAAATCCGGAAGAAGAAAAAGACGAGGACAGCGAGGCGGGGAAGAAGCCCGGCGTGAAGTCTAAAGTGCAAAGTGAAAGCGAAAAGGATTCTGGGTACTCAGGTAGATGGAAACTTCTTCACCTAATCACTCTTCTCCTACTATTTGTAGAACATTCATGAAGAATATCGTTATAATTTCCTCTCCAAGAAGAACATTAACAGTCCAACCACATTTCATCTGTAAACACACCAACGCCATCACAGACTCTCCCAGTCACCAAACACGATCCACATCTATATTACCACCAACCCTTCCTCCTATTACCCTCCAACAGTAACATCTACAGTACCACCATCCCTTCTCCTCCCTATTACCCTCCAACAGTAACATCTACAGTACCACCAACCCTTCTTCCTATAACCCTCCAACAGTAACATCTACAGTACCACCAACCCTTCTTCCTATTACCCTCCAACAGTAACATCTACAGTACCACCATCCCTTCTCCTCCCTATTACCCTCCAACAGTAACATCTACAGTACCACCAACCCTTCTCCTCCCTATTACCCTCCAACAGTAACATCTACAGTACCACCAACCCTTCTCCTCCCTATTACCCTCCAACAGTAACATCTACAGTACCACCAACCCCCTCCTCCCTATTACCCTCCAACAGTAACATCTACAGTACCACCACCCCTTCTCCTCCCTATTACCCTCCAACAGTAACATCTACAGTACCACCAACCCTTCTTCCTATAACCCTCCAACAGTAACATCTACAGTACCACCAACCCTTCTTCCTATTACCCTCCAACAGTAACATCTACAGTACCACCATCCCTTCTCCTCCCTATTACCCTCCAACAGTAACATCTACAGTACCACCAACCCCCTCCTCCCTATTACCCTCCAACAGTAACATCTACAGTACCACCAACCCTTCTTCCTATTACCCTCCAACAGTAAAATCTACAGTACCACCATCCCTTCTCCTCCCTATTACCCTCCAACTGTAACATCTACAGTACCACCACCCCTTCTCCTCCCTATTACCCTCCAACAGTAACATCTACAGTACCACCATCCCTTCTCCTCCCTATTACCCTCCAACAGTAACATCTACAGTACCGCCATCCCTTCTCCTCCCTATTACCCTCCAACAGTAACATCTACAGTACCACCATCCCTTCTCCTCCCTATTACCCTCCAACAGTAACATCTACAGTACCACCACCCCTTCTCCTCCCTATTACCCTCCAACAGTAACATCTAAAGTACCACCATCCCTTCTCCTCCTATTACCCTCCAACAGTAACATCTACAGTACCACCACCCCTTCTCCTCCTATTACCCTCCAACAGTAACATCTACAGTACCACCATCCCTTCTCCTCCCTATTACCCTCCAACAGTAACATCTACAGTACCACCAACCCTTCTCCCCCTATTACCCTCCAACAGTAACATCTACAGTACCACCACCCCTTCTCCTCCCTACTACCCTCCAACAGTAACATCTACAGTACCACCAACCCTTCTCCCCCTATTACCCTCCAACAGTAACATCTACAGTACCACCATCCCTTCTCCTCCCTATTACCCTCCAACAGTAACATCTACAGTACCACCATCCCTTCTCCTCCCTATTACCCTCCAACAGTAACATCTACAGTACCGCCATCCCTTCTCCTCCCTATTACCCTCCAACAGTAACATCTACAGTACCACCACCCCTTCTCCTCCCTATTACCCTCCAACAGTAACATCTACAGTACCACCATCCCTTCTCCTCCCTATTACCCTCCAACAGTAACATCTACAGTACCACCACCCCTTCTCCTCCCTATAACCCTCCAACAGTAACATCTACAGTACCACCATCCCTTCTCCTCCCTATTACCCTCCAACAGTAACATCTACAGTACCACCATCCCTTCTCCTCCCTATTACCCTCCAACAGTAACATCTACAGTACCACCATCCCTTCTCCTCCCTACTACCCTCCAACAGTAACATCTACAGTACCACCATCCCTTCTCCTCCCTATTACCCTCCAACAGTAACATCTACAGTACCATCATCCCTTCTCCTCCCTATTACCCTCCAACAGTAACATCTACAGTACCACCAACCCTTCTCCCCCTATTACCCTCCAACAGTAAAATCTACAGTACCACCATCCCTTCTCCTCCCTATTACCCTCCAACAGTAACATCTACAGTACCACCACCCCTTCTCCTCCCTATTACCCTCCAACAGTAACATCTACAGTACCACCATCCCTTCTCCTCCCTATTACCCTCCAACAGTAACATCTACAGTACCACCAACCCTTCTCCTCCTATTACCCTCCAACAGTAACATCTACAGTACCACCACCCCTTCTCCTCCTATTACCCTCCAACAGTAACATCTACAGTACCACCGTCCCTTCTCCTCCCTATTACCCTCCAACAGTAACATCTACAGTACCACCAACCCTTCTCCTCCCTATTACCCTCCATTTTCTTTTTGCCAATATCTTCAACTTCCACACAGCGAGAGGTTTGGTTCCATACAAGTCTTCTCCATCGGGTGACTAAACTTCATTAGAACTGGGCCGTGTGAAGAGTATTCCTTGCCTTCCGCCATCACGCTCCATTCCTCGTGTTTTCCTCTTCTTCCAGTCTTCTCTTTCCTTGTCCTCTGTCTCTTCCTCTCTCGGGAATCCATGTCTGATGGATGTTCTTTGTGGTCCCTTCACAGATAGCAGCTCGGAAAGCCTCAGCTCAGAAGAAACAAATGGATCAACCAGCGTCAATGGACCAGGATCCGGCCCGCAGGGTACAGCCACCGTGCAGACGGCGTATACTCCCATCTATATACTGCAGAATGTCGTACTGAAACAGGTGAGCCGCCAGGAGAGACGGGGGAGGGGTCCGGGCGGTAACATCACCGGAAAGTAAATCTAAAGCTGGGAAAAGATTAAACCCTTCAGATCTTTGTTTGCCATCTTTCCCATTGGTGAGATTTCTAGGAATTTGCTCCACCAATCACAGAACAGGAAGTAGGAGGAAGTCCCTCTAAAGTGCAGGAATTTCCGTTTTAGCTGTCATCAGAACAGGTGACCCAGCCGGAAAATTCCCCTCTATTCTCGTTTTGGGTAACAAAGCAAAATTTGGGGTTCTCCTTTAATTTTAATCCTTCGTTTTGTTACAATTCAAAATTGGTACAAAATTTTGGATTTTTTAAGAGATCAGGATGTATCCGAATTTCCAAATCACAATTGTAAAGAATTCCAATGAATCTGACAAAAATTATAATGAAACAAATGATCTGAATTTTAATCAGAAAATAAATTGGAAATGGAAACATATTGAAATAAATACAATAAGGTATAAAAGTGAAAAAACAGGATGATTCCTACTTACACTGATTTATACAATAGAATAGAAAAGAAGAGAAAAGAATAAAACAAAACAGACTAGAATAGAAAAAAAAAAGAAATAAAACAAAATAGAACAGAATACAATAAAAAATAAAATAATAGAAAAAATAAAATAGAATATTTTCTATTTTATTCTGTTTTATTCTATTTGTTTTATATTCTATTCTATTTAGCAGCCTAAGAGAATAGAATAAAACAAAACAGACTAGAATAGAAAAAAAAAAGAAATAAAACAGAACAGAATACAATAAAAAATAAAATAATAGAAAAAAATAAAATAGAATATTTTCTATTTTATTCTATTTTTTTTCTATTCTATTAAGCAGCCTAAGAGAATAGAAAAAAAAACAGAACAGAATACAATAATAAAATAATAAAAAAAAATTATATAGAATATTTTCTATTTTATTCTGTATTATTCTATTTTTTTTTTCCATTTAGCAGCCTAAGTAGGAATTATCCTGTTTTTTCACTTTTATACCTTACTGTATTTATTGCAATATGTCTCCATTTCCAATTAATTTTAAATAAAATAGAATATTTTCTATTTTATTCTATTTTTTTTTATATTCTATTTAGCAGCCTAAGATAATAGAATAAAACAAAGCAGACTAGAATAGAAAAAAAAGAAATAAAACAGAACAGAATACAATAAAAAATAAAATAATAGAAAAAAATTATATAGAATATTTTCTATTTTATTCTGTATTATTCTATTTTTTTTTTCTTTTCCATTTAGCAGCCTAAGTAGGAATTATCATATTTTTTCACTTTTATTCCTTAATGTATTTATTGCAATATGTCTCCATTTCTAATTAATTTTCTAATTCAAATTTAGATCACTTGTTTCATTATAATTTATTTCAGAATCGTTAAAATTCGTTACTATTGTGATTATGCAATTTGGATATATCCTGATCTCCGAATAAGGAAAATTGTGTTCAAAATTTTGAATTTTCAATTTCGAATTCATTTTCTAATTGGATTAGAAAATAACGAATATTCGAAACTAATTCTGAAAACAAACCAAATTTCTAACATAATATAATATGATGAAATAAAATGATTAACCTAACAAACGTATTAAAAAAAAAAACCCTTTTCCATCCTGCACATCTCTATAGTCCTTGTCTCCATGGCAAAGAGGGAGACCCCCATTTCTCCTGGGTGAGGACCATCCATGGGAGCCTCTATGGTTTCATTTTTCCGGGGTGAGGGAAAGAACCATCCATTGGAGCCTCTGTGCTGTCCTTTCTCCTGGGTGAGGACCATTCATGGGAGCCTCTATGGTGTAATTTCTCCTGGGTGAGGACCATCCATGAGAGGCTCCATGATGTCATTTCTCCTGGGTGAGGACCATCAATGGGAGTCTCTATGGTGTCATTTTTCTTGGGTAAGGGAGAAGACCATCCATGAGAGCCTCCAAAGTGTAATTTCTCCTGCGTGAGGGGGAGAACCATCCATGGGAGCCTCTATGGTATCATTTCTCCTGGGCGAGGGAGAGGACTATCCATGGGAGCCTCTAGGTGTCATTTCTCCGAGGTGAGGGTGAGGACCATCCATGGGAGCCTTTATGCTATCATTTCTCCTGGGTGAGGAAAAGGACCATCCATGTGAGTCTCAATGGTAAAATTTCTCTGGGGTGAGGGAGAGGACCATCCATGGGAGCCTTTATGGTGCCATTTATCCTGGGTGAGGACCATCCATAGGATCCTCTATGATGTTATTTCTCCTGGGTGAGGACCATCCATGGGAGCCTCTATGGTGTAATTTCTCCTGGGTGAGGACCATCCATGGGAGCCTCTATGGTGTAATTTCTCCTGGGTGAGGACCATCCATGGGAGCCTCTATGGTGTAATTTCTCCTGGGTGAGGACCATCAATGGGAGTCTCTATGGTGTCATTTTTCTTGGGTAAGGGAGAAGACCATCCATGAGAGCCTCCAAAGTGTAATTTCTCCTGCGTGAGGGGGAGAACCATCCATGGGAGCCTCTATGGTATCATTTCTCCTGGGCGAGGGAGAGGACTATCCATGGGAGCCTCTAGGTGTCATTTCTCCGAGGTGAGGGTGAGGACCATCCATGGGAGCCTTTATGCTATCATTTCTCCTGGGTGAGGAAAAGGACCATCCATGTGAGTCTCAATGGTAAAATTTCTCTGGGGTGAGGGAGAGGACCATCCATGGGAGCCTTTATGGTGCCATTTATCCTGGGTGAGGACCATCCATAGGATCCTCTATGATGTTATTTCTCCTGGGTGAGGACCATCCATGGGAGCCTCTATGGTGTAATTTCTCCTGGGTGAGGACCATCCATGGGAGCCTCTATGGTGTAATTTCTCCTGGGTGAGGACCATCCATGGGAGCCTCTATGGTGTAATTTCTCCTGGGTGAGGACCATCAATGGGAGTCTCTATGGTGTCATTTTTCTTGGGTAAGGGAGAAGACCATCCATGAGAGCCTCCAAAGTGTAATTTCTCCTGCGTGAGGGGGAGAACCATCCATGAGAGGCTCCATGATGTCATTTCTCCAGGGTGAGGAAAGGGACCATTCATGGGACCCTCTATGATGTCATTTCTCCAGGGTGAGGAAAGGGACCATTCATGGGACCCTCTATGGTGTCATTTTGTCTAGGCGAGGGAGAGGACCATCCACGAGCCTCCACGGTGTCATTTCTCCTGGGTGAGGACCACCCATGGGAGCCTCTATATTTTCATTTCTCCTGCTTGAGGGAGAGGACCATCCATAGGATCCTCTATGATGTTATTTCTCCTGGGTGAGGACCATCCATGGGAGCCTCTATGGTGTAATTTCTCCAGGGTGAAAACCATCCATGGGAGCCTTTATGGTGCCTTTTATCCTGGGTGAGGGAAAGGACCATTCATAAGAGCCTCTATGATGTCATTTCTCCTGGGTGAGGACCATCCATGGGACCCTCTATGGTGCAATTTCTTCAGGGTGAGGACCATCAATGACATCATTTCTTCTGGATGAGAGAAAGGACCATCCATGGGAGCCTCTCTGGTGTCATTTCTCCTGGGTGAATCATCACATTCACCCGAGTGCTCTGAACTAAGTTGTAAGCGAGTCGTGTATATACTCAGGGGTTGGAATGTTCTGATTGGTCGGTGTCTATAGAAGGGGAGGAGTAAACAGCATATACATTGTATACAGTGGGTGGAGTTCCACATTGGAATGTGTTCTCATTTCTATTTTATTTATTGCAGCCTCGGCTCCTCCTTATCCAGCCTCCTGCACGTCGCCATCGGAAGTGCCCCTCTTCTTCGTCCTATCTTCCAATTCTTCGATCATATCCCAGGATAGCTCCACGCCTAGCCCCTCCCCCTAGCCCCACCCCCTCTCTAGTGCCTTGCAGTTCCACGCCCCCAATAAACAGACCAGCCCCTTCCAACCTCCTGGAAGTCTCCCTGCGCTCTCTGGCATTGCTGCGACGGACTCGGGAGACGCAGCGCTCCATCCGAGAACTGAGGGCCCACACTAGACTATATGAACGGGCCCTCCAAGGGGAAGAGGGGGGATGGGAACGTCTACGGAAAGCCATGGAACAGAGCGGAGTGTACCGCAAAATCATATCCTCAGTCCCGGCTCTGCCGGCAGAGACTTCACCTGAACCCGCCACATCCCAGGATGTAACCATGACTTCATCGGGGGACGATGACACAAATGAAGAAACCATGACATCATCGAAGAACAGTATGACATCATCAGGGACTGCAACATCTGAATGTAAGGAAGGAAACGTATGATGACAGGAGAAACAAAGACAATGACCTCCTAGGACTATTTCCTCCATCAGCAGAGGCTGAGCCTCCTATGTACATAGAGAGTTTTATAGTCTATGAAATGTCTTTTATCATTCTTGTACCCCGTAGAACCTTCTCAGAATCTCACATTAAAGTCTATTTTTACAAACTCATCAGAACAAACCGAATTCACCGTCATGTGGTCGTCTGTTTGTTGTAATTCCACTAGTAATAGCTCACAATACATGTCAGGGGTGACACCTAGTGGATGGTTGCAGTCACACACATCAGCCACCTAGTGGACAGTTCCAGTAATACAGATCTGCCACTTAGTGGACAGTTGCAGTAATACAGATCTGCCATCTAGTGGACAGTTGCAGTAATACAAATCACCCATCTAGTGGAGGGTTGCAGTATTACAGACCAGTCCTCTAGTTGACGGTTGCAGTAATACAGATTGCCCACCTAGTGCACGGTTGAAGTAATACAGACCACCAATCTAGTGGACGGTTGCACTAATACAGATCTGCTATCTAGTGGACGGTTGCAGTAATACAGATCGCCCATCAAGTGGACGGTTGCAGTAATACAGATCTGCCATCTAGTGGACAGTTGCACTAATAAAGATCTGTCATCTAGTGGACGGTTGCAGTAATACAGATCGCCCATCAAGTGGACGGTAGCAGTAATACAAATCAGCCATCTAGTGGACGGTTGCAGTAATACAGATATGAAAGAATCGAAGAAAAGGAATGTTTTGACAGCCGGCCACGGGAAAATGCAAAATGCTGCAAAGTTGTGCCACAATTTAACTGCGCTTTGCTGCCGGCGGTCAAAACATTCCTATCCTGAAGGCAATTCTTACACAATCAGGAGAGGGAAGTTAAACCTCCCCCAACTGCAGCAGCTCCTAAACTATCCTAAAAGCCTATGTGTACATGGACAGCCTGTAATGTACATGAGGCCTAATACAAATCAGCCATCTAGTGGACGGTTGCAGTAATACAGATCTGCCATCTAGTGGACAGTTGCAGTAATAAAGATCTGCCATCTAGTGGACGGTTGCAGTAACACAGATCTGCCATCTAGTGGACAGTTGCAGTAATACAGATCGGCCATCTAGTGGACAGTTGCAGTAATACAGATCAGCCATCTAGTGGACAGTTGCAGTAATACAGATTACTCACCTAGTGGACGGTTGCAGTAATACAGCTCTGCCATCTAGTGGACAGTTGCAGTAATACAGATCTGCCATTTAGTGGACGGTTGCAGTAATACAGATCTGCCATCTAGTGGACGGTTATAGTAATACAGATCAGCCACATAGTGGACAGTTACAGTAATACAGATCACCCATCTAGTGGATGATTGCAGTAATACAGATCAGCCACCTAGTGGACGGTTGCAGTTATACAGATCTGCCATCTAGTGGATGGTTGCAGTTATACAGATCTGCCATCTAGTGGACGGTTGCAGTAATACAGATCAGCCACTTAGTGGACGGTTGCAGTAATACAGATCAGCCACCTAGTGGATGGTTGCAGTTATACAGATCTGCCATCTAATGGACGATTGCAGTTATACAGATCAGCCACCTAGTGGACGGTTGCAGTTATACAGATCAGCCACCCAGTGGACAGTTGCAGTAATACAGATCTGCCATCTAGTGGACGGTTGCAGTAATACAGATCTGCCATCTAGTGGACAGTTGCAGTAATACAAATCTGTCATCTAGTGGACGGTTGCAGTAATACAGATCTGCCATCTAGTGGACGGTTGCAGTAATACAGATCTGCTATCTAGTGGATGACTGCAGTAATACAGATCACCCACCTAGTGGACGATTGCAGTTATACAGATCACCCACCTAGTGGACGATTGCAGTTATACAGATAACCCACCTAGTGGACGATTGCAGTTATACAGATCACCCACCTAGTGGACGGTTGCAGTAATACAGATCAGCCACCTAGTGGACGGTTGCAGTTATACAGATCAGCCACCTAGTGGACGGTTGCAGTTATACAGATCAGCCACCTAGTGGACGGTTGCAGTAATACAGATCAGCCCTCTAGTGGACGGTTGCAGTAATACAGATCTGCCCTCTAGTGGACGGTTGCAGTAATACAGATCCGCCATCTGGTGGACGGTTGCAGTAATACAGATCAGCCACCCAGTGGACGGTTGCAGTAATACAGATTAGCCACCTAGTGGACGGTTGCAGTAATACAGATCAGCCATCTAGTGGACGGTTGTAGTAATACAGATCTGCCCTCTAGTGGACGGTTGCAGTAATACAGATCTGCCCTCTAGTGGACGGTTGCAGTAATACAGATCAGCCCTCTAGTGGACAGTTGCAGTAATACAGATCAGCCCTCTAGTGGACGGTTGCAGTAATACAGATTAGCCACATAGTGGACGGTTGCAGTAATACAGATCAGCCATGAAACTTCTAAGAAAAAAGGATTTATTGATCTCTATCCTAGGAATTATCTAAGCTGCGACCCCCAATAGGGGTTAGTGTCCCGTTTCCTCCCGTTTGCGTTTTTTTGCTTTCTTTTTTTTCTTGGTGCTGCCCGGTAACAGTGAGTCCCCCCCACTGCCGTCTCTGGGTGGAAGAGAACCAAACGGCTGGAATCTTTGCTTCAGCCCCGGGGGGATGGTTAGCGGGGGCCTGTCTGGGATAGTATGAAGAGCGCTGGGGTCCCCGTGGGCCTCCGCCACTGAGATGGTGCCTTTGAATGATGGAACACAAACTAGTCTGCCCCCCGAGCCCTCATCGGGGTGACACAGAAGAGGCGAGAAAGGGGTGTCAGAGCAGGGCGAGGCCATGACGTGGCAGAACCTCTTCATACCGCCAGACTTCACCTTCTGCATCTTGTAGCCGGGGAGCGGGAAGCGATGAGAGTTCAAGCTGAAAGAGAGGGGGAGGGTTAGATCTGAGTCACATGTCATACACCCCCCCCCCCCCACATTATCAGTATATCCCCCCATGTATCCTATCATCAGTATATCCCCCCCATGTATCCCCTCTATCATCAGTATACCCCCCCCCCATGTATCCCCTCTATCATCAGTATATCCCCCCCATGTATCCCCTCTTTTATCAGTATACTCCCCATGTATCCCCTCTATCATCAGTATATCCCCTCTATTATCAGTATATCCCCCCATGTATCCTATTATCAGTATATCCCGCCCCCATGTATCCCCTCTATCATCAGTATATCCCCCCCCCCAATGTATCCTATCATCAGTATATCCTCTCTATTATCAGTATATCCCCCCATGTATCCTCTCTTATATCAGTATATCCCCCCCATGTATCTCCTCTATTATCAGTATATCCCCCATGTATCCCCTCTTATATCAGTATATCCCCCCCATGTATCCCCTCTTATATCAGTATATCCCCCCATGTATCCCCTCTATCATCAGTATACCCCCCCCCCCCCAATGTATCCTATCATCAGTATATCCTCTCTATTATCAGTATATCCCCCCATGTATCCTCTCTTATATCAGTATATCCCCCCCATGTATCTCCTCTATTATCAGTATATCCCCCATGTATCCCCTCTTATATCAGTATATCCCCCCCATGTATCCCCTCTATCATCAGTATATCCCCCCCCCCAATGTATCCTATCATCAGTATATCCTCTCTATTATCAGTATATCCCCCCCCCCCAATGTATCCTATCATCAGTATATCCTCTCTATTATCAGTATATCCCCCCCCCCAATGTATCCTATCATCAGTATATCCTCTCTATTATCAGTATATCCCCCCATGTATCCCCTCTATTATCAGTATATCCCCCCATGTATCCTATCATCAGTATATCCCCCCCATGTATCCCCTCTATTATCAGTATATCCCCCCATGTATCCCCTCTTATATCAGTATATACCCCCCATGTATCCTCTCTATTATCAGTATATCCCCCCCATGTATCCCCTCTTATATCAGTATATCCCCCCCATGTATCCCCTCTTATATCAGTATATCCCCCCCATGTATCCCCTCTATCATCAGTATATCCCCCCCCCCCAATGTATCCTATCATCAGTATATCCTCTCTATTATCAGTATATCCCCCCATGTATCCCCTCTATTATCAGTATACCCCCCCCATGTATCCTATCATCAGTATATCCCCCCATGTATTCTATCATCAGTATATCCCCCCCATGTATCCCCTCTATTATCAGTATATCCCCCCATGTATCCTATCATCAGTATATCCCCCCCATGTATCCCCTCTATTATCAGTATATCCCCCCATGTATACCCTCTTATATCAGTATATACCCCCCATGTATCCTCTCTATTATCAGTATATCCCCCCCCATGTATCCCCTCTTATATCAGTATATCCCCCCCATGTATCCCCTCTATCATCAGTATATCCCCCCCCCCCAATGTATCCTATCATCAGTATATCCTCTCTATCATCAGTATATCCCCCCATGTATCCCCTCTATTATCAGTATATCCCCCCATGTATCCTCTCTATTATCAGTATATCCCCCCATGTATCCTCTCTATTATCAGTATATCCCCCCCATGTATCCCCTCTTATATCAGTATATACCCCCCATGTATCCCCTCTATTATCAGTATATCCCCCCCCTGTATCCTATTATCAGTATACCCCCCATTTATCCTCTCTATTATAAGTATATCCCCCCCCCCATGTATCCTATCATCAGTATATCCCCCCATGTATCCCCTCTATTGTCGGTATATCCCCCCCCCCCCCATGTATCTCCTCTATTATCAGTATATCCCCCCCATGTATCGCCTCTATTATCAGTATATCCCCCCCATGTATCCCCTCTTATATCAGTATATCCCCCCCCCCCCATGTATCTCCTCTAATATCAGCATATCCCTATCCCTATATGAGCTCAGGTTGGGGGGGGGGGTCACCAGGAACAGACCTGAACTCCTCCAGCATTCTATATCTATGTGGGGGGTCTGGCATGTCGGTCTTCCATCCAATGTCTTTGGGATTAGAGCAGTGCTGCCCCCTTGTGGACGGGACTCACACTGACATATACATGGAGGTCTACCTACCTCTCCGGATTGAAGTCTGGGGGGGCTCTGATCAGCCAGATCTCTGTGTCGGGTTCAGAGGTCACCGAGCCATCACACTCAGACACTGGGCTGAAGTTTGAGGGACAACGATAATGGCTCCTCCCTGGAAGAGAAAAACCGATATCCAATCAATAATCAATATCATCATCCCCCATCGAAGGAGGTCTGTACAGGGCCAGGGATATCGCTATATACCCCTCACCCACACCTGGGGCCCCTCACCTGGGGGATATCAGATGTGTACTGGGGGGGCCCTCACCTGGGGGATATCAGATGTACACTGGGGGGGGGGCCTCACCTGGGGGTTATCAGATGTATACTGGGGGGGCCCTCACCTGGGGGATATCAGATGTGTACTGGGGGGGCCCTCACCTGGGGGATATCAGATGTATACTGGGGGGGGGCCCTCACCTGGGGGATATCAGATGTATACTGGGGGGGGCCCTCACCTGGGGGATATCAGATGTATACTGGGGGGGCCCTCACCTGGGGATATCAGATGTATACTGGGGGGGGGGCCTCACCTGGGGATATCAGATGTATACTGGGGGGGGGGCCTCACCTGGGGATATCAGATGTATACTGGGGGGGGCCCTCACCTGGGGATATCAGATGTATACTGGGGGGCCTCACCTGGGTGAGAACAGATGTATACTGGGGGGGCCCTCACCTGGGGGATATCAGATGTATACTGGGGGGGGCCCTCACCTGGGGGATATCAGATGTATACTGGGGGGGGGCCCTCACCTGGGGATATCAGATGTATACTGGGGGGGCCCTCACCTGGGGGATATCAGATGTATACTGGGGGGGCCCTCACCTGGGGGATATCAGATGTATACTGGGGGGGGCCCTCACCTGGGGATATCAGATGTATACTGGGGGGGGGCCCTCACCTGGGGGATATCAGATGTACACTGGGGGCCCTCACCTGGGGATATCAGATGTATACTGGGGGGGGCCCTCACCTGGGGGATATCAGATGTATACTGGGGGGGCCCTCACCTGGGGGATATCAGATGTACACTGGGGGCCCTCACCTGGGGGATATCAGATGTATACTGGGGGGGGCCCTCACCTGGGGGATATCAGATGTATACTGGGGGGGCCCTCACCTGGGGATATCAGATGTATACTGGGGGGGGATGGGGCTCACCTGGGGTATAGCCCACCTCCCCTCCTTCATATATCTGATCAATACCCCCCTTCCTCCGTATATATCTGATCAATACCCCTCTCCCCGCCCCCAAATTTCATATCAATACCCCCTCCCCTCCTCCAAACACCTGATCAATACCCCCCCCTGTATATCTGATCAATACCCCCCTCCCCGCCCTCAAATATCTGATCAATACCCCCTCCCCTCTTCCAAGCACCTGATCAATATCCCCCTCCCCCTATATATCAGGGAGGTCACACCCAGGAGGAGTCTCTGACCAATCAGAGTGCTGGGTGTGTCCTCTCTGTGATTGGTTCCCAGCAATAGATCTCCTCCCACACCTTCCCGCACTCCCAGCATGCTTTGCAGCTCCTTCTCTATTTCTAAGGATGACAGGTGGGCGGGATCTTCCTTGTGGGAGGAGTCTGGAGATGAGAATCGGAGAGCGGCTCACAGCGCAAAATGTAACTTTATTACAAACCCCTCCCAGTGACAGAGAGGGGGCGGAGCCGGGACTCGGGGAGGATCCTCACCTGAGGATGTCCGGGGGCGGGGCTCTGTGACGCTGACACAGGAGGGGACACTGTTCCCTGAGTCCGAGGTGACCCCACCCCCACCCCAGGTTCAATAACCCCCCCCCCCCCATCATCCTCCAGTCATCTCCGGACTCCTCCCATGAGGAAGACCCCGCCCATCTCCTTCCAGAGTCACCACCCCCTGTTAGGAGAAACTGCTGTGTCACACCTTCACAGAGCCCGCCTTCTGGGGGAGGAGTTTCAGAAGGGAGAGTCAGTACAGGAATCAGTGTGGTACCATGGGACATGTAGTCCTTAGAATAGGAGGAGGAGCTGCAAAGCATGCTGGGAGGAGATCACAGAGAGGACACACCCAACACTCCCACTGTGATCAGAGAGCAGGGGGAGGGGATTATATATTGGGGGAGGGGATTGTAGATGGGGGGAGATCAGGGGAGAGGGTTGTAGATTAGTAGGAGCAGATTAAAGATTGGGGAGGGGAATTGTAGATTTAGAAGGGGGAGGGGGTTATAGATTGGAGGAGGGGATTGTAGATTGGGGGAGGGGATTGTAGATTGGGAGGGGGTGATAGGTTGGGGGGGAGGGGATTGTAGATTAGAAGGTGAGCATAGATTGGGGAGGGGAATTATAGACTGGGGGAGGGGATTGTAGATTGGGAGGAGGGGGTTATAGATTGGGGGAGGGGATTCTAGATTGGGGGAGGGGATTATAGATTGGGGGAGGGGATTGTAGATTGGGAGGAGGGGATTATAGACTGTGGAAGGGGATTATAAATTGGGGGAGGGGATTGTAGATTGGGGGAGGGGGTTATAGGTTGGGGGGAGGGGATTGTAGATTGGGGTGAGGGGATTATAGACTGTGGAAGGGGATCATAGATTGGGGGAGGGGTTATAAATTGGGGGAGGAGAATTATAGATTGGGGGAGGGGATTGTAGATCAGCTTCCATCACGGCCCTATCACACAGAGCTGACACATAATAGGTCCGCTTTAGGGATAAGCCCCGCCCTCTGATCACAGCCCCTCCAATCAGCGCTCAGGATATGTCGGGCTCTCATACCGCTCGGAGCGATAACACGGCGATAATCTATGAGTGACCCCACAGATCGCCCCGATCATTCCCGGAGCGCCCCTCCCCCATCACACGTGCTCCCCGGCAGGGCGCCGCCATCTTACCCGTCCCGTCCATCCTCCTCTCCGCTCCTCCGAGACTCCTCCCCTTCCCCGCTCTGCCCGCCCACTCACCATAGTGACAGAACTCCGCCTTCCCTGGCACGGGCGGGGGTGGGCGTGGCCAGGCGGGTTAGGGGAGGAGGAGGAGGGCGGGGCGGCGGTGATATACTCCTCCCCCTCTCCTCGCGCAGCCTTCTGGGAGTTGCAGTTCAGTCCCCAATGAGGCGGAATGAGTAGAGGGGGGGCGGGGCACTACATCTCCCGGCATGCCGAGCGTCCGCCCCACCTGTCAGCGGGGACACACCTGGCAGAGCTGGAATGTGAGGGGGAGGGGCGGAAAACTTCCCAAACTTCGCACACCCGGATCCGGGCAACTCCGCCACCCCCCACCCGGAGCCTCCAACCCGACTGACAGGTGAGCGGACACCCTGCTGTACACGTCACTGCTTCCTATATACTCTGTGCTGTATACGTCACTGCTATGTGTATATATAAAGAAGTTGTGATGTATACAGAGTATATATCTTATATACTGGGTCATATATATATACTCTGTACTGTATACCTCACTACCTCTTATATACTGTATTATATTGTGTATATGGGCCTGTATACAGGAGGTATGACATGTATTGTATTTTTTTTATATATATGCAGCGCCTTGCAAAAGTATTCACACCCCGTGAAATTTCCCCCATTTTCTCATGTTACCCCCAGAAATGTAAATGTATTTTATTGGGATTTTATGTGATAGACGACACAAAGTGGCCATAATTGTGAAGTGGAAGGAAAATGATAAATGATACAAATAAATCTGTGAAAAGTGTGGCTGCATTTGTATTCACCCCCCGGTGTCAATACTTTGTAGCTCCGCCTTTCCCTGCAATTACAGCTGGGAGTCTTTTTGGGGATGTCTCTACCAGCTTTGCACATCTAGAGAGGACATTTCTGCCCATTCTTCTCTGCAGAATATCTCATCTCTGTCAGATTGGATGGAGAGCGTCTGTGAACAGCAATTTTCAAGTCTTTCCACAGATTCTCAATGTGATTTAGGTCTGGACTGTGACTGGGCCATTCTAACACATGAAACCATTCCATTGGAGCTCTGGCTGGATGTTTCGGGTCGTTGTCCTCCTGGAAGGTGAACCTCCACCCCAGTCTCAAGTCTTTTCTTCTAAGATTGTCCTGTATTTGGCTCCATCCATCTTCCCATCAACTCTGACCAGCTTCCCTGTCCCTGCTGAAGAAAACCATCCCCACACCATGATGCTGCCACCACCATGTTTCACAGTGGGGATGGTGTGTTCAGGGGGATGGGCAGTGTTAGTTTTCCCCCACACATAGCGTTTTGGTTGAATTTTGGTCTCCTCTGAGCAGAGCTCCTCCCCCCACATGTTTGCTGTGTCCCCCACATGGCTTCTCCCAAACTGCAAACAGGACTTCTTATGTCTTTCTTCCACCAATGGCTTTCTTCTTCTCACTCTTCCATAAAGGGCAGATTTGTGGAGCGCACGACTAATAGTTGTCCTGTGGACAGATTCTCCCACCTGAGCTGTGGATCTCTGCAGCTCCTCCAGAGTTCCCATGGGCCTCTTGGCTGCTTCTCTGATGAATGCTCTCCTTGCCCGGCCGGTCAGTTTAGGTGGACGGCCATGTCTTGTTAGGGGCCCAGCCGGTCAGTTTAGATGGACGGCCATGTCTTGGTAGGGGCCCGGCTGGTCAGTTTAGGTGGATGGCCATGTCTTGGTAGGGGCCCGGCCGGTCAGTTTAAGTGGACAGCCATGTCTTGGTAGGGGCCCGGCTGGTCAGTTTAGGTGGACGGCCATGTCTTGGTAGGGGCCCGGCCGGTCAGTTTAAGTGGACGGCCATGTCTTGGTAGGGGCCCGGCTGGTCAGTTTAGGTGGATGGCCATGTCTTGGTAGGGGCCCGGCCGGTCAGTTTAAGTGGACAGCCATGTCTTGGTAGGGGCCCGGCTGGTCAGTTTAGGTGGACGGCCATGTCTTGGTAGGGGCCCGGCCGGTCAGTTTAGGTGGACGGCCATGTCTTGGTAGGGGCCCAGCCGGTCAGTTTAAGTGGACGGCCATGTCTTGGTAGGGGCCCGGCCGGTCAGTTTAAGTGGACGGCCATGTCTTGGTAGGGGCCCGGCCGGTCAGTTTAGGTGGACGGCCATGTCTTGGTAGGGGCCCGGCCGGTCAGTTTAAGTGGACAGCCATGTCTTGGTAGGGGCCCGGCCGGTCAGTTTAGGTGGACGGCCATGTCTTGGTAGGGTTGCAGTTGTGCCATACTCTTTCCATTTTCCCATGGTGGATTGATCAGCGCTCCGTGAGATGGTCAAAGCTTGGGAGATTTTTTTATAACCTAACCCTGCTTTACACTTCTCCACAACTTTATCCCTGACCTGTCTGCTGTGTTCCTTGGCCTTCATGATGCTGTTTGTTCACTAAGGCTGGCCATACACTATACAATTTTCTTATTCAATTTCCTTTAGATTTACCTTTAACTATGTAGTGCAAGGGCCTGCCTGATTGCATACACATTGAAAGTGTTTAGGTTTGACCCTATATTACATGTTTTTGGTAAATCTAAAGGAAAGTTGAACAAGAAAATTGTATAGTGTATGGCCAGCCTAAGGTTCTCTAACAAACCTCTGAGGGCTTCACAGAACAGCTGTATTTATACTGAGATTACATTACACACAGGTGGACTCTATTTACTAATTAGGTGACTTCTGAAGGTAATTGGTTCCATTTGATCTTAGTTAGAGGTATCGGAGTAAAGGGGGGTGAATACAAATGCAGCCACACTTTTCACAGATTTATTTGTATCATTTATCATTTTCCTTCCACTTCACAATTATGGCCACTTTGTGTCGTCTATCACATAAAATCCCAATAAAATACATTTACATTTTGGGTTGTAACATGAGAAAATGTGGGAAATTTTAAGGGGTGTGAATACTTTTTCAAGGCACTGTATATCGCCTTGTACTGTGTATACCACTCCCTATATACCGCTTCATGTGACTTCACCCCAATCAGCCATAACATTCCAACCAGTGACAGGTGAAGTGAATAGAATGGATTATCTGGTGACAGTTGAAGTGGGTGGGATATAGGAGGCAGGGTGTGAACATGTTTTCCCTGAAGTTGATGGTTATCGCAGCTTGTTGTGTATGGGGCTGAGTAGCAGCAGTGCGGTCAGAGTGCCCATGCTGACCCGTGTCCATATATAATGGGCATGTGTGAGCATCAGAGTACAGAGCAATGGAAGGTGGCCTGGTCTGATAGATTCAAGAATGGTTTGAGGGATACAACAAGCTTGAGGTGTTGTCTTGGCCTCCAAATTCTCCTGATCTCAAGCCAATCAAGCATCTGTGGGATGTGCTGGAAAAACAATCGATGGAGGCCCCACCTCACAACTTAAAGAATCTTCTACTGACAGCTTAGTGCCAGATACCACTGCGTACCTTCAGAGGTCGGAGCTCTGCCATGGGTCATACCATCTCTTCTTGAGTTGGGAGCTCTGCCATGGGTCATACCATCTCTTCTAGAGGTGGGAGCTCTGTCATGGGTCATACCATCTCTTCTAGAGGTGGGAGTTCTGCCATGGGTCATACCATCTCTTCTAGAGGTGGGAGCTCTGCCATGGGTCGTACCATCTCTTCTTGAGGTCGGAGCTCTGCCATGGGTCATACCATCTCTTCTTGAGGTCGGAGCTCTGCCATGGGTCATACCATCTCTTCTTGAGGTCTGAGCTCTGCCATGGGTCATACCATCTCTTCTTGAGGTCGGAGCTCTGCCATGGGTCATACCATCTCTTCTTGAGGTCGGAGCTCTGCCATGGGTCATATCTCTTCCAGAGGTCGGAGCTCTGCCATTGGTCATATCTCTTCCAGAGGTCAGAGCTCTGCCATTGGTCATATCTCTTCCAGAGGTCAGAGCTCTGCCATTGGTCATATCTCTTCCAGAGGTCGGAGCTCTGCCATTGGTCATATCTCTTCCAGAGGTCAGAGCTCTGCCATTGGTCATATCTCTTCCAGAGGTCGGAGCTCTGCCATGGGTCATACCGTCTCTCCCCGAGGTCGGAGCTCTGCCATTGGTCATATCTCTTCCAGAGGTCAGAGCTCTGCCATTGGTCATATCTCTTCCAGAGGTCAGAGCTCTGCCATGGGTCGTACCATCTCTTCCAGAGGTCGGAGCTCTGCCATGGGTCGTACCGTCTCTCTTCCAGAGGTCTGAGCTCTGCCATGGGCCGTACCGTCTCTCTTCCAGAGGTCGGAGCTCTGCCATGGGCCATACCGTCTCTCTTCCAGAGGTCGGAGCTCTGCCATGGGCCGTACCGTCTCTCTTCCAGAGGTCGGAGCTCTGCCATGGGCCGTACCGTCTCTCTTCCAGAGGTCGGAGCTCTGCCATGGGCCGTACCGTCTCTCTTCCAGAGGTCGGAGCTCTGCCATGGGCCGTACCGTCTCTCTTCCAGAGGTCGGAGCTCTGCCATGGGTCGTACCGTCTCTCTTCCAGAGGTCGGAGCTCTGCCATGGGTCGTACCGTCTCTCTTCCAGAGGTCGGAGCTCTGCCATGGGTCGTACCGTCTCTCTTCCAGAGGTCGGAGCTCTGCCATGGGTCGTACCGTCTCTCTTCCAGAGGTCGGAGCTCTGCCATGGGTCGTACCGTCTCTCTTCCAGAGGTCGGAGCTCTGCCATGGGTCGTACCGTCTCTCTTCCAGAGGTCGGAGCTCTGCCATGGGTCATATCTCTCCCAGAGGTCGGAGCTCTGCCATGGGTTGTACCGTCTCTCCCAGAGGTCGGAGCTCTGCCATGGGTCGTACCGTCTCTCCCCGAGGTCGGAGCTCTGCCATGGGTCGTACCGTCTCTCCCCGAGGTTGGAGCTCTGCCATGGGTCGTACCGTCTCTCCCAGAGGTCGGAGCTCTGCCATGGGTCGTACCGTCTCTCTTCCAGAGGTCGGAGCTCTGCCATGGGTCGTACCGTCTCTCTTCCAGAGGTCGGAGCTCTGCCATGGGTCATATCTCTCCCAGAGGTCGGAGCTCTGCCATGGGTTGTACCGTCTCTCCCAGAGGTCGGAGCTCTGCCATGGGTCGTACCGTCTCTCCCCGAGGTCGGAGCTCTGCCATGGGTCGTACCGTCTCTCCCCGAGGTCGGAGCTCTGCCATGGGTCGTACCGTCTCTCCCAGAGGTCGGAGCTCTGCCATGGGTCGTACCGTCTCTCTTCCAGAGGTCGGAGCTCTGCCATGGGTCGTACCGTCTCTCTTCCAGAGGTCGGAGCTCTGCCATGGGTCATATCTCTCCCAGAGGTCGGAGCTCTGCCATGGGTCGTACCGTCTCTCTTCCAGAGGTCGGAGCTCTGCCATGGGTCATATCTCTCCCAGAGGTCGGAGCTCTGCCATGGGTTGTACCGTCTCTCCCAGAGGTCGGAGCTCTGCCATGGGTCGTACCGTCTCTCCCCGAGGTCGGAGCTCTGCCATGGGTCGTACCGTCTCTCTCCCCGAGGTCGGAGCTCTGCCATGGGTCGTACCGTCTCTCCCCGAGGTCGGAGCTCTGCCATGGGTCGTACCGTCTCTCCCCGAGGTCGGAGCTCTGCCATGGGTCGTACCGTCTCTCTTCCAGAGGTCGGAGCTCTGCCATGGGTCGTACCGTCTCTCTTCCAGAGGTCGGAGCTCTGCCATGGGTCGTACCGTCTCTCTCCCAGAGGTCGGAGCTCTGCCATGGGTTGTACCGTCTCTTCCAGAGGCTGAGAGAGTATCGTTGACAGAGGGATGCCCCCCCCCCCCCAGTGAAGTCTGAGGTGAGCAAATGTTCAGCACTTACCCCTCTGTTATAACTTCAGTATATATTGCACCACAACAGCCAATCAGATGCATGCTGGTAGGTAAATCCCTATTGTTCTCCAATGAGGGGGAGCATCTGATTGGCTGATGCACACAATGCTGTCTCAGATGGAGGTGGGTGTGGTGGGGTCATGTGCTAGCTCTGTGTACACAGGTGGTGGCGGCGGCGGTGCCAGTCTGCTCTTGGCATCTCTCCTGCAGGGATGGGCAGGGGAGGAGGTGCTGGAAGGAGCTGGGATAAGGAGTTCTTCTCCCTTCCCCCTACTGTTCTCCCTCAGCCCACAGCCGTGGCCAAAAGTTTTGAGAATGACACAAATATGAATTTTCACAAAGTCGGCGGCCTCAGATTTTATGATGGCAATTTTCATATCCCCCAGAATGTTATGAAGAGCGATCCGATGAGTAAAGTCCTTCTTTGTCATGAAAATTAACTTAATCCAATAAAAAAACATTTCTTCTGCATTTTGTGAAGAAGGCTTCAGGGCGCCCAAAGAAGTCCAGCAGAGGCACCAGGACCGTCTCCTACAGTTAGTTGAGCTGTGGGATTGGGGCACCACCAGTGCAGAGGGGGAGGATTGGGGCGCCACCAGTGCAGAGGGGGAGGATTGGGGCGCCACCAGTGCAGAGGGGGAGGATTGGGGCACCACCAGTGCAGAGGGGGGAGGATTGGGGCACCACCAGTGCAGAGGGGGAGGATTGGGGCGCCACCAGTGCAGAGGGGGAGGATTGGGGCGCCACCAGTGCAGAGGGGGAGGATTGGGGCGCCACCAGTGCAGAGGGGGAGGATTGGGGCGCCACCAGTGCAGAGGGGGAGGATTGGGGCGCCACCAGTGCAGAGGGGGAGGATTGGGGCACCACCAGTGCAGAGGGGGAGGATAGGGGCGCCACCAGTGCAGAGGGGGAGGATAGGGGCGCCACCAGTGCAGAGGGGGAGGATAGGGGCGCCACCAGTGCAGAGGGGGAGGATAGGGGCGCCACCAGTGCAGAGGGGGAGGATAGGGGCGCCACCAGTGCAGAGGGGGAGGATTGGGGCGCCACCAGTGCAGAGGGGGAGGATTGGGGCGCCACCAGTGCAGAGGGGGAGGATTGGGGCGCCACCAGTGCAGAGGGGAGGATAGGGGCGCCACCAGTGCAGAGGGGGAGGATTGGGGCGCCACCAGTGCAGAGGGGGAGGATTGGGGCGCCACCAGTGCAGAGGGGGAGGATTGGGGCACCACCAGTGCAGAGGGGGAGGATTGGGGCACCACCAGTGCAGAGGGGGAGGATAGGGGCGCCACCAGTGCAGAGTTTGCTCAGGAATGGCAGCAGGCTGGTGTGAGTGCGTCGGCATGCACAGTAAGGAGAAGACTTTTGGAGGATGGTTTGGGGTCAAGAAGGGCATCAAAGAAGCCGCTTCTCTCCAGGGAAAAACATCCGGGCAGACTGAGATTCTGCAAACAACACAGGGATTGGACTGCTGGGGAAAGTCATTTTCTCTGATGAATCCCCTTTCCCATTGTTTGGGGCATCCTAAAAAAACTTTTCTGAAGAAGAAAAAGTGAGTGCTCCCATCAGTCCTGTGCCATGCATCCCGAGACCGTTCATGTGGGGGGGGGGGGGGGCGGCTTCTGAGCCAAGGGAGGGGCTCACTTACACTTTTGCCAGGATTAACCACTTCAATGCCGGGCACTTTCATCCCCTTCCTGCCCAGGCCAATTTTCCTCTTTTAGCGCTGTTGCATTTTGAATGACAATTGCGCGGTCATGCAACACTGTACCTACACCAAATTTATGTCATTTTCCCCCCACAAATAGAGATTTCTTTTGGTGATATTCGATCACCGCAAGGTTTTTTCTTTTTTGCTAAACAAATAAAAAAAAGACCGAAAAGTTTGAAAAAAAAAAAGTTTTTTTGTTTGTTATACAATTTTGTAAATGGAGACGTGTTTTTTCCTGCACTGATGGGCAGCACTGATGGGCAGCACTGGTGGGCAGCACTGGTGGGCACTGATTGGCACTGACGGGTGGCACTGATTGGCACTGACGGGTGGCACTGATTGGCACTGACGGGTGGCACTGATTGGCACTGACGGGTGGCACTGATAGATGGCAATGATGGGCACTGGTGGGCAGCACTGATGAGGAGGGAACTGGGGGGCTCCCTGAGCCCTGATTGCCATCCCTGGTGGCCATAGTGGGCATCCCTGGGGTCATGTGGGCATCCCTGGTGGTTCTAGTGGCATGAAATCCCAAAAATAAACCTTGGATAAAGTCCTTGTAAAATTATTATGTAATGTGCAGTGTGCCTCCTTTTGTAACTTTATTGTAGAAAATAAATTATTTACAGCGCTGCTGGGCGCTCACGTGACCCTCTGGAGCTCTACTTTCCCTCTCGGAATACTGCAGAGGGAGGGGCTGAGAGCAAGGATTTTACTAGGACTTATTTTCGGGGTAGGGCTTATATTGCAGCCATCCCTAAAAATCATGCTAGGTCTTATTTTCGGAGTGGGGCTTATTTTCAGGGAAATGGGGTATGTGACCAGCCGTGATTGGACACAGCTGGTCACATGGTAAAGAGCCTGCTTCAGTAGGCTCTTTACCGAGATCAGAGATGTGTGAAGTCAGACTGACCGGGGGGGGGGGGGGCGGGGAGTGCGCAGAGCGCATTATCCTGCCGCCGTCATATGACGTCCGGTCAGGATAATGCAACCACTTTCCCGCGGTTAATAGCCTATAGGGCAGGCGGGAAGTGGTTAAAGAATGGTACAAAAACCTCCTCCGAGAGCAACTTCTCCCGACCATCCAAGAAGAGTTTGGTGAGGAACAATTTCCAGCATGATGGAGCTCCTCGCCATTGACGAAAGTCATAACTCAGTGGCTTGGGGAACAAAACCTGGACTTTTTAGGTCCATGGCCAGGAAACTCCCCAGACCCAAATCCCATAGAGACCCTGTGGTCAATTCTCAAGAGGTAGGAGAACAAAAACCTCACAAATTCTGACAAACTCCAAGCATTGATTATGGAAGAATGAGGGGCGGCCATCAGTCAGGATGGGGCCCAGAAGTCGGAGAAAATTCCGGGGAGAATTCCAGAGGTCTTGATAAAGAAATGTCACCACCGCAAATATCGACGCTTTGCATAAACTTCATGTCCTGGCCAGTAAAAGCCTTTCACACTTCTGGAATGCTTCTAATTACAGCGCATCCGGAAATATTCACTGCTTCTTCCACATTTTATCTCCCAGCCTTATTCCAACATGGATTCCATTCATTATTTTCCTCAAAATTCTACAAACCCCTCCCCCATAATGACAACGTGAGAGAAGTTTGTTTGAAATCTTTGCAAATTTATTAATAATAAAAAAAGAAGAAATCCCATGTACATAAGTATTCACACCCTTTGCCATGTACATAAGTATTCACCCCCTTTGCTCAATACTTTGGTGAAGCTCCTTTGGCACCAATTCCAGCCTCCAGTATTTCTGAGTATGATGCTTCAAGCTTGGCACTCCTATTTTTGGGAAGTTTCTCCCATTCTTCTTTGCAGGACCTCTCAAGCTCCATCAGGTTGGATGGGGGAGGGTCGGTGCTCCGCCATTTTCAGATCTCTCCAGAGATGTTCAATCGGGTTCAAGTCTGGGCTCTGGTTGGGCCACTCAAGGATATTCACAGAGTTGTCCCATAGCCACTCCTTTGTTATCTTGGCTGTGTGCTTAGGGTCGTTGTCCTGTTGGAAGATGAACCTTCACCCCAGTCTGAGGTCCAGAGCGCTCTGGAGAAGGTTTTCATCAAGGATGTCTCTGTACATTGCTGCATTCATCTTTCCCTCCATCCTGACTAGTCTCCCAGTACCTGCCGCTGAAAAACATCCCCACAGCATGATGCTGCCACCACCATGCTTCACAGTAGGGATGGTATTGGCCAGGTGATGAGCAGTGCCTGGTTTCCTCCAGACATGGCGCTTGTCATTCAGGCCAAAGAGTTCAATCTTTGTTTCATCAGAGCAGAGAATTTTGTTTCTCATGGTCTGAGAGTCCTTCAGGTGCCTTTTGGGAAACTCCAGGCGGGCTGTCATGTGACTTTTACTGAGGAGTGGCTTCCATCTGGCCACACCCATACAGGCCTGATTGGTGGAGTGCTGCAGAGATGGTTGTTCTTCTGGAAGGTTCTCCTCTCTCCACAGAGAAATTCTGGAGCTCTGTCAGAGTGACCATCGGGTTCTTGGTCACCTCCCTGACTAAGGCCCCCCTCCCCCGATCGCTCAGTTTGGCCGGGCGGCCGCTCTAGGAAGAATCATGGGGGTTCCAAACTTCTTCCATTTACAGATGATGGAGGCCACTGTGCTCATTGGGACCTTCAATGCTGCAGAAATGTTTCTGTACCCTTCCCCCGATCTGTGCCTCCATACAATCCTGTCTCTGAGGTCTTCAGACAATTCCTTGGCCTTCATGGCTTGGTTTGTGCTCTGACATGCACTGTTACCTGTGGGACCTTCTATAGACAGGTGTGTGCCTTTCCAAATCATGTCCAATCAACTGGATTTACCACAGGTGGACTCCAATCAAGTTGTAGAAACATCTCAAGGATGATCAGTGGAAACAGGAGGCATCTGAGCTCAATGTGTCATGGCAAAGGGGGTGAATACTTATGTACATGGCAAAGGGGGTGAATACTTATGTACATGGCAAAGGGGGTGAATACTTATGTACATGGCAAAGGGGGTGAATACTTATGTACATGGAAAAGGGTGTGAATACTTATGTACATGGGATTTTTTGTGTTTGGCCACGGCTGTACACGCTCTTGAAGTATCCCTTGTGCACAGGGTTCCTTTGTGGCCTGTAATAGCCTGGCTGGTGTATTGGATTGAGGGGGGGGGGAGGGGGGGACTGTAGACACATCAGCCTGGTGCTGGGGAGGCTCATGTGGCCTTCCTGCCCCCACCTCAGATTGGCCCCTGGGGTCTGACCCCTGGATCCTTTGCTGCGAGTCTGTGCGATTCTTCTATAGGTGCAGCTACTTCCAGAGCCTGCGCACACAGAGGCAGGAAGTGTGTGCGTTGGGAAATGTGTCCCCCCCCCCCCCCAGGTGTCCCAGGAGAAGTGTGTGCGTTGGGAAATGTGTCCCCCCCCCCCCAGGTGTCCCAGGAGAAGTGTGTGCGTTGGGAAATGTGTCCCCCCCCCCCCAGGTGTCCCAGGAGAAGTGTGTGCGTTGGGAAATGTGTCCCCCCCAGGTGTCCCAGGAGAAGTGTGTGCGTTGGGAAATGTGTCCCCCCCCAGGTGTCCCAGGAGAAGTGTGTGCGTTGGGAAATGTGTCCCCCCCAGGTGTCCCAGGAGAGGTGTGTGCGTTGGGAAATGTGTCCCCCCCAGGTGTCCCAGGATGTCTGGCTGTGTATGGCCTCCTCCAGGGCACCTTTTTTATTTTATTTTATTTTCCTTTTTTATTGCTGATTGAAGATAATGGTGGATTTATGAGTCCTAATAACCTGCAATTTACCCCGCTAATCCTCCGCCTTTCATGTGGCTGGAGGAACGCCATTGCTCGGGGCGGAGACCTAACCAAGAGGTGACAGCAGATCTGTGGTGACACCACCACACACATACACAGGCATTGTCTCCGGTGACACCACTCACACACATACAGGGATTAGTGTTCCTATCAATGGACCTTCTGCTGGGTGCACTGTGATCCACCGGGGGTAAGGATTTCTGGGTGCACTGTGATCCATCGGGGGTAAGGAATTCTGGGTGCACTGTGATCCACCGGGGGCAAGGATTTCTGGGTGCACTGTGATCCATCGGGGGTAAGGAATTCTGGGTGCACTGTGATCCACCGGGGGCAAGGATTTCTGGGTGCACTGTGATCCACCGGGGGCAAGGAATTCTGGGTGCACTGTGATCCACCGGGGGTAAGGATTTCTGGGTGCACAGCTCACGTCCTCCTTTTCTCTCTATAGAAGGATGTGAATAGAATATGGCAGATTCCAGTTGGCTCCAGCGCTGGACTGACTGGTTCCTGAACTATGCATGCACAGGCCTCATGATGATTTGGAATTGGGCCCCATCATTGGTGTCATTGTATATGAACCCTCTGCACGCTGTGAAAAACAGGGATATATATATATATATATTTTTTTTTTTTGTGTGCTGGTGACCATCTTTTTTGCATTCGGAGGAATAGTGTCCCATCATTGGTGTCAGTGGGAGGAATAGTGCCCCTTCATTGGTGTCAGTGGGAGGAATAGTGCCCCATCATTGGTGTCAGTGGGAGGAATAGTGCCCCATCATTGGTGTCAGTGGGAGGAATAGTGCCCCATCATTGGTGTCAGTGGGAGGAATAGTGCCCCATCATTGGTGTCAGTGGGAGGAATATTGCCCCATCATTGGTGTCAGTGGGAGGAATATTGCCCCATCATTGGTGTCAGTGGGAGGAATAGTGCCCCATCATTGGTGTCAGTGGGGAGAATAGTGCCCCATCATTGGTATCAGTGGGGAGAATAGTGCCCCATCATTGGTATCAGTAGGAAAAATAGTGCCCCATTGTTGGTGTCATTGGGAGGAATTGTGCCCCATTGGTGGTGTCAGTGGGAGGAATAGTGCCCCATCATTTTGCCCTATCGTTGGGGTCACTGGGCCCCATCATTGGTGTCATTGGGAGGAACTGTGCCGTATTGCTGGTGTCATTGGGAGGAATTTTTTGCCCTCCTTTTGATGTCTGTGAATAAAATAGCACCCCCAAGGGCTGGGTAAAAACAGGAAAGGGGCCACAGTTTGGAGGTGAGCGGCTGGGCAGGGAAGTCTTCTTTCATGAGCACTTTCCAGGTCCGCTGGCTGGTACCTAATGTGTGCAGTTCACATGGGGCCCGGGAGGGAGGGGGCCCGCCGAGCATTCATTGCACACAGTGGGGATTCAAGAAGCACACCATACTATGACACCATCCTTCCAACTTCAGTTCCGGGGAGATCTGTGTGTGTCTTCTGATTACCCACACCTGTGATAGGTAGGTACGCCCAGCTCGCCCTCACACCCACACCTGTGATAGGTAGGTACGCCCAGTTTGCCCTCACACCTACACCTGTGATGTGTAGGTATGCCCGGCTCGCCCTCTGATCACCCACACCTGTGATGGGTAGGTACGCCCAGCTTGCCCTCACACCCACACCTGTGATGGATAGGTACACCCAGCTTGCCCTCTGATCACCCACACCTGTGATGTGTAGGTACGCCCAGCTTGCCCTCACACCCAGACCCATGTCAGTGAATGTCTTCCCTCAGCAGAGCCCACATCTGTTCCAGATAATAAATTGTCATCAGTGGCTGCAAACAAGTGACCTCTGACTGAGCCCGGACCCCAATGGTGTATGAGGCCCTCATTGGGAGAAGTAGGCTGCACATGGTCACGTGATCCTGGTATTGGCTCCTCATTAAAGTATATAGATAAGCGATGTACAGCAGATGTCTGTAGACCATTATTGGTGGATTGTGTTGCAGCCAGGCTGAGCCCATGTGGCATCATCTATGTTAGAGGTTCCCAAATTTATAGAGACTGGGGCCTCGTAGATTCTGCTAGAACCTTCCAGGCCCCAATAAAGTTTATAAGTCAACATAGTAAAAGTCTTGATGTAACGACACCCCAAAGTATGAAAGGGGTTACAGTCGTCTAGGATTATCCGCTCCCGAACACCAGGACAGCTATCGACCACTCCAATCCGCCATACATGAAGCCCATACAAATAATCCCCCCCCCCCCCCCCCCCGAGACAAGGCTCTGTATTGAGGTCAAGTGAGAATAACTCTCTTCTACACCTTTTATTGAAAGAAACCCAGCATTTATATACACTTTGAGAATACCACATGAACAATGACGGTGTAATTACATCCCTTAGTAGACAGCCAGGTGAGCTCATTAACATACTTATCAATAGTCTCAGACCCAATTAACATACTGTCCTATTTTAGACAAAAGCACTTAGTTAATCAGTAGACATTCTTTAGGAGGGGCTGCTGGAAACAATCCTCCCCCTCTCTCTCTGCAGCTAATGCACATTGATTAGCAGACATGGTGTCTCTCATAGTTCCTGGACGCCCAAATTAGGAGTTGCACTTCCTGTGCCTTACAGTGTATAGGAATAAGATAGATCTCCATATTTCCTGAGAGATATGGGTAATGCATATACTGTCCCATTTGAAGTAGTCCAAACCATATTCTCAATGTACACCACCCTCCCGGTCACCCTGCATCCATAAAAGATACAGGGTGACTTAAACATAAGAAAGCCACACAAGGCTGGACATGGTGCCTCCCAACCTCTTTAAAGGAATTTGGGGTCCACAACCCCCATGCCCAAAGTGACTCCTGTCACACTTGGCATGCTGGAAGAATCTGTAAGGGGGTGGGGTGTCTTTGGATATAGGTTGCGTGTGAGGGGGGTTTAGGGGACTCTGTAGCAGATTTGGTGGCTTCAGAGTAGCTGGGGGCAAGTGTGGGGCTTCTCCAAAAGGTTGGGTGCTTTGCAAGGAACTCTCACTGGGGGACTGTAGACCCCTGCGGAAGCTGGAGGATACTATTGGAGGCTGTGGCCTTATGGAGAACTGTAAGGTAACTGTAGACCCCTGCAGGAGCTTGAGGACTGTGGGAACTGCAGACCCCCACAGGAGCTGGAGGGCGCTGTTGTAGGTTGTCACTATAGAGTACTGTGGGGAACTTCAGACTCCTACCGAAGCTGGAGGGCGCTGTTGGAGGTGGTGGCACTATGGGGGACTGTGGGGAACTGTAGACCCCTACAGGAGCTGGAGGACACTGTTGGAGGTTGTGGGACTGTGGGGAACTTCAGACCCCTACAGGAGCTGAAGGACACTGTTGGAGGTTGTGGGACTGTGGGGAACTTCAGACCCCTACAGGAGCTGGAGGATGCTGTTGGATGTTGTGGCACTATGGGGGGACTTTGGGGAACTGTAGACTCCCTACAAGAGCTGGAAGATGCTGTTGGAGGTTGTGGTACTATGGGGGATTGAGGGGTACTGCAGACCTCTTTTGGGAGGTGGGACGGCACTGTTGGAGGCTGTGGTACTGTAGACCCCTGAGGGAGCTGGGAAGACGCTGTTGGAATTTGTGGTATTATGGGGGACTGTGGGGAAATGTAGGCTCCTACAGGAGCTGGAAGATGCTGTTGGGGGTTGTGGCACTATGGGGGGAACTGTAGACCCCCCCCCCCCTACAGGAGCTGGAGGATGGTATTGGAGGTTGTGGCACTGTGGGGAACTGTAGACACCTACAGTAGTGGGAGGACGCTGATGGATGTGGTGGCACTGTGGGAAACTGTAGACCACTACAGGAGCTGGAGGACGCTGTTGTAGGTTGTGGCACTGTGGGGGGGGGGGGGGGACTGTAGACCTCTGCGGGAGCTGGATGACACTGTTGGAGGTTGTGGCACTGTGTGGGGGGGGGGGGGACTGTAGACCTCTGCGGGAGCTGGATGACACTGTTGTAGGTTGTGGCACTGTGGGGGGGGGGGCTGTAGACCTCTGCGGGAGCTGGATGACTCTGTTGTAGGTTGTGGCACTGTGTGGGGGGGGGGGGACTGTAGACCTCTGCGGGAGCTGGATGACACTGTTGTAGGTTGTGGCACTGTGGGGGGGGGGCTGTAGACCTCTGCGGGAGCTGGATGACTCTGTTGGAGGTTGTGGCACTGTGTGGGGGGGGGGGGACTGTAGACCTCTGCGGGAGCTGGATGACACTGTTGTAGGTTGTGGCACTGTGTGGGGGGGGGGCTGTAGACCTCTGCGGGAGCTGGATGACACTGTTGTAGGTTGTGGCACTGTGTGGGGGGGGGGGGTGGCTCTAGACCTCTGCGGGAGCTGGATGACACTGTTGGAGGTTGTGGCACTGTGTGGGGGGGGGGGGGCTGTAGACCTCTGCGGGAGCTGGGTGACACTGTTGGAGGTTGTGGCACTGTGGGGGGGGGGGCTGTAGACCTCTGTGGGAGCTGGATGACTCTGTTGGAGGTTGTGGCACTGTGGGGGGGGGGGGGGGGGGGCTGGGCTGTAGACCTCTGCGGGAGCTGGATGACACTGTTGGAGGTTGTGGCACTGTGGGGGGGGGGCTGTAGACCTCTGTGGGAGCTGGATGACACTGTTGGAGGTTGTGGCACTGTGGGGGGGGGCTGTAGACCTCTGTGGGAGCTGGATGACACTGTTGGAGGTTGTGGCACTGTGGGGGGGGGGGGCTGTAGACCTCTGTGGGAGCTGGATGACACTGTTGGAGGTTGTGGCACTGTGGGGGGGGGGGCTGTATACCTCTGTGGGAGCTGGATGACTCTGTTGGAGGTTGTGGCACTGTGGGGGGGGGGGGGGCTGTAGACCTCTGTGGGAGCTGGATGACACTGTTGGAGGTTGTGGCACTGTGGGGGGGGGGGCTGTATACCTCTGTGGGAGCTGGATGACTCTGTTGGAGGTTGTGGCACTGTGGGGGGGGGGGGCTGTAGACCTCTGCAGGAGCTGGATGACACTGTTGGAGGTTGTGGCACTGTGGGGGGGGGGGGCTGTATACCTCTGTGGGAGCTGGATGACTCTGTTGGAGGTTGTGGCACTGTGGGGGGGGGGGGCTGTAGACCTCTGCAGGAGCTGGATGACACTGTTGGAGGTTGTGGCACTGTGGGGGGGGGGGGGCTGTAGACCTCTGCGGGAGCTGGATGACTCTGTTGGAGGTTGTGGCACTGTGGGGGGGGGGGGCTGTAGACCTCTGCGGGAGCTGGATGACTCTGTTGGAGGTTGTGGCACTGTGAGGGGGGGGGGCTGTAGACCTCTGCGGGAGCTGGATGACTCTGTTGGAGGTTGTGGCACTGTGTGGGGGGGGGGGGCTGTAGACCTCTGCGGGAGCTGGATGACACTGTTGGAGGTTGTGGCACTGTGGGGGGGGAGGGGCTGTAGACCTCTGCGGGAGCTGGATGACACTGTTGGAGGTTGTGGCACTGTGGGGGGGGGGGGCTGTAGACCTCTGCGGGAGCTGGATGACTCTGTTGGAGGTTGTGGCACTGTGGGGGGGGGGGGGCTGTAGACCTCTGCAGGAGCTGGATGACACTGTTGGAGGTTGTGGCACTGTGGGGGGGGGGGCTGTAGACCTCTGCGGGAGCTGGATGACTCTGTTGGAGGTTGTGGCACTGTGAGGGGGGGGGGCTGTAGACCTCTGCGGGAGCTGGATGACTCTGTTGGAGGTTGTGGCACTGTGTGGGGGGGGGGGGGCTGTAGACCTCTGCGGGAGCTGGATGACACTGTTGGAGGTTGTGGCACTGTGTGGGGGGGGTGTAGACCTCTGTGGGAGCTGGATGACACTGTTGGAGGTTGTGGCACTGTGGGGGGGGAGGGGCTGTAGACCTCTGCGGGAGCTGGATGACACTGTTGGAGGTTGTGGCACTGTGTGGGGGGGGTGTAGACCTCTGCGGGAGCTGGATGACACTGTTGGAGGTTGTGGCACTGTGGGGGGGGGGGGCTGTAGACCTCTGCGGGAGCTGGATGACACTGTTGGAGGTTGTGGCACTGTGGGGGGGGAGGGGCTGTAGACCTCTGCGGGAGCTGGATGACACTGTTGGAGGTTGTGGCACTGTGTGGGGGGGGTGTAGACCTCTGCGGGAGCTGGATGACTCTGTTGGAGGTTGTGGCACTGTGGGGGGGGGGGGGGCTGTAGACCTCTGCGGGAGCTGGATGACTCCGTTGGAGGTTGTGGCACTGTGGGGGGGGGGGGGGCTGTAGACCTCTGCGGGAGCTGGATGACACTGTTGGAGGTTGTGGCACTGTGGGGGGGGGCTGTAGACCTCTGCGGGAGCTGGATGACTCTGTTGGAGGTTGTGGCACTGTGTGGGGGGGGGGGGCTGTAGACCTCTGCGGGAGCTGGATGACACTGTTGGAGGTTGTGGCACTGTGGGGGGGGGGGCTGTAGACCTCTGCGGGAGCTGGATGACACTGTTGGAGGTTGTGGCACTGTGGGGGGGGCTGTAGACCTCTGCGGGAGCTGGATGACTCCGTTGGAGGTTGTGGCATTGTGGGGGGGGGGCTGTAGACCTCTGCGGGAGCTGGATGACACTGTTGGAGGTTGTGGCACTGTGGGGGGGGGGGGGCTGTAGACCTCTGCGGGAGCTGGATGACACTGTTTGAGGTTGTGGCACTGTGGGGGGGGGGGGGCTGTAGACCTCTGCGGGAGCTGGATGACACTGTTTGAGGTTGTGGCACTGTGGGGGGGGGCTGTAGACCTCTACGGGAGCTGGATGACACTGTTTGAGGTTGTGGCACTGTGGGGGGGGGGGGCTGTAGACCTCTACGGGAGCTGGATGACACTGTTTGAGGTTGTGGCACTGTGGGGGGGGCTGTAGACCTCTGCGGGAGCTGGATGACACTGTTTGAGGTTGTGGCACTGTGGGGGGGGGGGGCTGTAGACCTCTACGGGAGCTGGATGACACTGTTTGAGGTTGTGGCACTGTGGGGGGGGGGCTGTAGACCTCTACGGGAGCTGGATGACACAGTTGGCACCATGCTAGACTAGAGGTTCTACAGAAAGCTAGGTGGCACTTTGCTGCCCCAACCTCTCAATGTGGACCACTGTAGAAGGATGGGGGGGGGGGGGCACTGTGTCCCACTATGGGAGGTTGAGGGGGATAATTGGAGCCAGAAGACACTGTGGGTGGTCAGAGGATCTGCAGCTGGCTGGAGACCCGGAAGAAGGGGGACCTGGTGGTTAGGAACCTTTGATCTCGGTGATATACTCACTCCAGGTATTTGACCTAGAATATCCATATGGGGAGTCGTTCCCTGAACCCCCCCCCCCCCTGGCATAATGCACCACAATATGGGGTCTCCCCGGGGGCATTGCGTTGGCTGGGCCAGTGGGTGAAGACTCCATTTGCTTACGATGGATTTTCCTGATATTTTGGCTGGACGGGTTTTTCCGGTTTCTGGAATAATATCTTTCTCTGGATTTGGCGTCTTTGTGGGTCATGTGGGCGATGTGTCAGTACAAGTACTGGAGTCAGTATTCAGGTAATGGATCTGCTCTCTGGGTGACATGGGGTGGGGGCCATTATCACTGACTTCACACGGTGCAGTGTTTGGGGGGGGGGGGCTTGCAATAAATCCTCAAGATTGCTTTCCCCCCTTTTTGTTCTATGATGTATAAGCAGGCACCTGTGTGTGTGTGTGGGGGGGGGGGGGGGGTTGTAGGATGCAGGGTTGTCTTTTATTGATTGTGATTTGGGGACGTGTCGCATCGTGAGTGTGCAGAAGGTGGGGACATATAATGCTGTCGGGTTTGCAGGATGCAGGGGCGTGTTGCAGCGTTAGGTGTGTGGAATGCAGGGATGTGTTGCAGCGTTAGGTGTGTGGGATGCAGGGATGTGTTGCAGCGTTAGGTGTGTGGGATGCAGGGATGTGTTGCAGCGTTAGGTGTGTGGGATGCAGGGATGTGTTGCAGTGGTAGGTGTGTGGGATGTAGAGACTTATTGTAGGGATGTGTTGCCATGGTAGGTGCACGGGATGCAGGGACGTGTTGCAGCGGTAGATGTGTGGGATGCAGAGACGTGTTACAGTGGTAAGTGCGTGGAATGCAGGGACCTGTTGCAGCTGTAGGTGCGCGGGGATGCAGGGATGTGTTGCAGTAGTCGGTGCGCGGGATGCAGGGACGTGTTGCAGCAGTAGGTGTGTGGGTTGTAGGGACGTGATGCAGGGACTTGTTGCAGCGGTAGGTGCTCAGGATGCAGGGACATGTTGCAGCGGTAGGTGTGCAGGATGCAGGGATGTGTTGCAGCAGTAGGTGTGCAGGATGCAGGGACGTGTTGCAGTGGTAGGTGTGCGGGATGCAGGGACGTGTTGCAGCGGTAGGTGCGCAGGATGCAGGGACGTTTTGCAGCGGTAGGTGTGCAGGATGCAGGGACGTGTTGCAGTGGTAGGTGTGTGCAATGCAGGGACATGTTGCAGCGGTAGGTGTGTGGAATGCAGGGACGTGTTGCAGCGGTAGGTGTGTGGAATGCAGGGACGTGTTGCAGCGGTAGGTGTGTGGAATGCAGGGACGTGTTGCAGCGGTAGGTGCGCAGGATGCAGGGACGTGTTGCAGCGGTAGGTGTGCAGGATGCAGGGACGTGTTGCAGCGGTAGGTGTGTGGAATGCAGGGACGTGTTGCAGCGGTAGGTGTGTGGAATGCAGGGACGTGTTGCAGCGGTAGGTGCGCAGGATGCAGGGACGTGTTGCAGCGGTAGGTGTGCAGGATGCAGGGACGTGTTGCAGCGGTAGGTGTGCAGGATGCAGGGACGTGTTGCAGCGGTAGGTGTGTGGAATTCAGGGACGTGTTGCAGCGGTAGGTGCGCAGGATGCAGGGACGTGTTGCAGCGGTAGGTGTGTGGAATGCAGGGACGTGTTGCAGCGGTAGGTGTGTGGAATGCAGGGACGTGTTGCAGCGGTAGGTGCGCAGGATGCAGGGACGTGTTGCAGCGGTAGGTGCGCAGGATGCAGGGACGTGTTGCAGTGGTAGGTGTGTGGAATGCAGGGACGTGTTGCAGCGGTAGGTGTGTGGAATGCAGGGACGTGTTGCAGCGGTAGGTGCGCAGGATGCAGGGACGTGTTGCAGTGGTAGGTGTGTGGAATGCAGGGACGTGTTGCAGCGGTAGGTGTGTGGAATGCAGGGATGTGTTGCAGCGGTAGGTGCGCAGGATGCAGGGACGTGTTGCAGCGGTAGGTGCGCAGGATGCAGGGACGTGTTGCAGCGGTAGGTGCGCAGGATGCAGGGACTTGTTGCAGCGGTAGATGCGCAGGATGCAGGGACGTGTTGCAGCGGTAGGTGTGTGGAATGCAGGGACGTGTTGCAGCGGTAGGTGCGCAGGATGCAGGGACGTTTTGCAGCGGTAGGTGTGCAGGATGCAGGGACGTGTTGCAGCGGTAGGTGTGTGGAATGCAGGGACAGGTTGCAGCGGTAGGTGTGTGGAATGCAGGGACGTGTTGCAGCGGTAGGTGCGCAGGATGCAGGGACGTGTTGCAGTGGTAGGTGTGTGGAATGCAGGGACGTGTTGCAGCGGTAGGTGTGTGGAATGCAGGGATGTGTTGCAGCGGTAGGTGCGCAGGATGCAGGGACGTGTTGCAGCGGTAGGTGCGCAGGATGCAGGGACGTGTTGCAGCGGTAGGTGCGCAGGATGCAGCGGTAGATGCGCAGGATGCAGGGACGTGTTGCAGTGGTAGGTGTGTGGGATTGAAAGACTCCTCTCACCGGTGGGTGTGCATGGTGCAGACACGTGGCACTGGTGGGTAATGCCCTGGGGGAGGGAGGGGGTGTCACTGGGCAGGTGACGGGACCGGGGTGACGTGTGGCAATGCATTGTGGGGGATCTACAGCAGGCTGGAAGGGGAGAGGAGCAGATACCAGAGCTGGGTGTTGGTGGTAGTAATACACTAGAAGACCTGGGATTGGTCACCTCTGCTGTCATTCCAGCTCAGTTCCCGCCCCCTGTCACCAATGTTGTTCTCCTCTTCTGTTGTGTAATAGTTTCTATATCTGAGTGCTAATTAGGGGCCCAACCCGAATTATGTCACCAAAGTCACCCAGCCACACATTGTGCAATCAGCTGGAATCTCTCATTCGGCTCTCCTGGGGCTCCCCGCTTCCTCATCTCCGTCTATATGTAGGTCAACCGGTGTCCTCATCGTCACATTCCCCCCCCCCCTCCCCCCCACGTCATCCTCCCGCTTCCTCATCTCCATCTATATAGGTCACTCGGTGTCCTCCTCTTCACCCCCACGTCCTCCTGGCTTCCTCATCTCCATCTATATAGTCCACCTGATGTCATCATCTTTATCCCCAATGTCCTCCACCACCATTGGTCTCCAGGAAGGATCAGACCCCTGACCGCCAATCAGGAATGTTTGATTATTTCGGCTCTCTGCCTTGTTGAATGACGCCCCTCCCAGTCTCAGACCTTGGCACTTCAGGTTGAGCCCCTCAGATAACTCATAGAGAGGAGTTTAGGAAGAAGATTTTGCCCCTCATTGGGTCGGGGTCTCATGTATGAAGATCAGTGGAGTCGGGGGGGTGGGGAGGGCGCTGGGAGGCTGGGTGTTTGCTGTCTTTGATGACCTCCTGTTCTGGAGGAGCCTCCACTCTCCTAGAGGTCTCATCCTTGAGGACGCCCACATCATGGTTTGGTCTTAGGAGAGGCCCCTGTAGGACAAATGTTCTTCCTATCAGAGTGGTCCTGGAGGAGGTCCCAACTAAAGCCTTGTTCTAGAAGGGTCCCAACAATACCGCCTTCCTGGAAGAGGTCCCTAAAATAGGCTGGTTCTAGAAGGGTCCTCTACAATACCACCATCCTGGGAAATACCCCAACAATACCACCATCCTTGAAGAAGACCCAACAATAGGCTGGTTCTAGAAGGGTCCTCTACAATACCACTATCCTGGAAGAGGCCGCTACAGTAGCGGTTCTCAAAGGGTCCTCTACAATACCACAATCCTGGGAAATACCCCAACAATACCACCATCCTGGGAGATACCCCAACAATACCACCATCCTGGGAGATACCCCAACAATACCACCATCCTGGACGAAGACCCAACAATAGGCTGGTTCTAGAAGGGTCGCCTGCAATACCACTATCCTGGAAGAGGCCGCTACAGTAGCGGTTCTGGAAGGGTCCTCTACAATACCACAATCCTGGGAGATACCCCAACAATACCACCATCCTGGGAGATACCCCAACAATACCACCATCCTGGGAGATACCCCAACAATACCACCATCCTGGACGAAGACCCAACAATAGGCTGGTTCTAGAATGGTCGCCTGCAATACCACTATCCTGGAAGAGGCCGCTACAGTAGCGGTTCTCAAAGGGTCCTCTACAATACCACAATCCTGAAAGCGGGCCCCAACAATAGCGGTTCTAGAATGACCCCCCTACAAAACTACCATCCTAGAAGAGACCCGAACAATAGCTGGGTTTTAGAAGGGCCCCCTACAATACCACAATCCTGGAAGAGACCCCAACAATAGCGGTTCTAGAAGGTTCCTCCTCCTATACCACCATCCTGGAAGAGGCCCCTACAGTAGCGGTTTTAGAAGGGTTCTCTACTATACCTCCATCCTAGAGGAGGCACCAACAGTAGCATGGTTCTAGAAGGGTCCCCTATAATACCAACTTCCTGGAAGAGACCCCTACAATAGCGTGGTTCTAGAAGAGTCTCCTAAATTACCACCATGCTGGAAGAGACCTCCAGGATATTCTGGTTCTGGAACAGGGTAGAAGAGGCCCCAACATTAGCGGTTCTAGAAGGGTGGTCCTCCTATACCACCATCCTGGAAGAGGCCCCTACAGTAGTGGTTCTAGAAGGGTTTTCTACTATACCTCCATCCTAGAGGAGGCACCAACAATAGTATGGTTCTAGAAGGGTCCCCTATAATACCACCATCCTGGAAGAGACCCCTACAATAGCGTGGTTCTAGAAGGGTCTCCTAAATTACCAACATGCTGGAAGAGACCTCTTGGATATCCTGGTTCTGGAACAGGCCTCTGCTTTCCAAACTCCCCAGCAGTAAGATGGTCCTAGAGGAACTCCCTATGATGGCACTTTCTTGACAAAAGCCCCTATGATGATGTGGTTTTAAAAGAAGTCCTTTATGGTGGCATAGTTCTAGAAGAGTCCCTTAAAATAACCTGGTCCTAGAAAAGGACCCTAGAATAGCACAGCCATAGAAGAGTCCCCTATGGTAGCGTGGTCTGGGAAGAGCCCCCCATGATGGCACAACAAAAGTTTCCCACAGCAGAAAGGTCTTTGAGGACTTTTCTATAAGTGCATGATCCTGAGAGTGGCCCCTATGATAATGTGGTACCGGAGGGAGCCCCCCTGGGGTAGCACGATTCCGAAGGGAGCCTCCCCCTGGGGTAGCACGGTCCCGGAGGGAGCCCCCCCCCCCCGGGGTAGCACGGTCCCGGAGGGAGCCCCCCCCCCCTTGGGGTAGCACGGTCCCGGAGGGAGCCCCCCCCGGGGTAGCACGATTCCAGAGGGAGCCCCCCCCGGGGTAGCACGGTCCCAGAGGGAGCCCCCCCCTGTGGTAGCACGATTCCAGAGGGAGCCCCCCCCTGGGGTAGCACGGTCCCGGAGGGAGCCCCCCCCTGGGGTAGCACGGTCCCGGAGGGAGCCCCCCCTGGGGTAGCACGGTCCCGGAGGGAGCCCCCCCCTGGGGTAGCACGGTCCCGGAGGGAGCCCCCTGGGGTAGCACGGTCCCGGAGGGAGCCCCCTGGGGTAGCACGGTCCCGGAGGGAGCCCCCTGGGGTAGCACGGTCATGGAGGGAGCCCCCTGGGGTAGCACGGTCCCAGGGGTAACCCCTGGGGTAGCACGGTCCCGGAGGGAGCTTCCCTTGCGTAGATCAGTGTTCAGCTCTTCTATGATCACACTATAGTAATGCATTGAGGGTAGAAGCTGTGAGTTATAGAATGACCCCCAGGGTCCCTCCAGTGAGGGATGGGGGCCGTCCTCCCCCCCCTTATCCTGTGTTTGTAGTGAATGACCCCCTGGGGCCCCTCCAGTGATGGCTGTGAGCCGTCCTCCCCATTATCCTGTGATAGGTGACTATTACCTGTTTGTCAAGCAGCTCCGCCCCTCTGTACAGGTATAATCCTGGTACACACCTGTACTGTCACATTACAGAGTACCTAGCAGAGGAGAGGATGGTGCAGACCCAGTCCAGACCCAAACTGACCCGCTTCAGTAGCCTGGCGTCCCTTCCTGGGAGCCAGAAACTGCGCAGCCGCCTGTGGTACGTGAGCAACGCCGTCACTTCTTTACCTGTGTGTGTGTTTGTATAGGTCAGTAGTCTGTACACCTGTACATGTATGTGTATGTAGCTAAGCAGTATATATACCTGTACATGTATGTGTATGTAGCTCAGCAGTATATATACCTGTACATTTATGTGTATGTAGCTAAGTAGTGTATATACCTGTACATGTATGTAGCTCAGTAGTGTATATACCTGTACATGTATGTGCATGTAGCTTAGCAGTATATATACCTGTACATGTATGTACCTCGGCAGTGTATATATACCTGTACGTAGTGTATGTACCGTGTATTGTGTGTTTGTCTTTAAGTCGCTTCCAGTGTACAATGCTCGGGGTTGGGGGTGATGGGTGGGACGTGTTGGGACCTCTGTATATGGAGAAGGACGTTCTCTATCTGTTCCCAGTGCAGTTCTTCTATATTTTTAGCTCTTTACTGATAGTGTGCTGGGCTGGCCGCTCTCTTACAGGAGAAGAGGGACTCCGGAGAGATGAATTCCAAGCATTGTATATTTTTATATAATGACATTGTTCCAGCTGGGATTTCTGGAGGGTCCTGGATAAGGTGCCCCCATGATAGGGAGGGGCCTGGGTAGATTCCCCCATGATACGGAGGGGCCTGGGTAGATTCCCCCATGATACGGAGGGGCCTGGGTAGATTCCCCCATGATACGGAGGGGCCTGGGTAGATTCCCCCATGATACGGAGGGGCCTGGGTAGATTCCCCCATGATACGGAGGGGCCTGGGTAGATTCCCCCATGATACGGAGGGGCCTGGGTAGATTCCCCCATGATACGGAGGGGCCTGGGTAGATTCCCCCATGATACGGAGGGGCCTGGGTAGATTCCCCCATGATACGGAGGGGCCTGGGTAGATTCCCCCATGATACGGAGGGGCCTGGGTAGATTTCCCCCATGATACGGAGGGGCCTGGGTAGATTTCCCCCATGATACGGAGGGGCCTGGGTAGATTTCCCCCATGATACGGAGGGGCCTGGGTAGATTTCCCCATGATACGGAGGGGCCTGGGTAGATTCCCCCATGATACGGAGGGGCCTGGGTAGATTCCCCCATGATACGGAGGGGCCTGGGTAGATTCCCCCATGATACGGAGGGGCCTGGGTAGATTCCCCCATGATGGGGAGGGGCCTGGGTAGATTCCCCCATGATGGGGAGGGGCCTGGGTAGATTCCCCTATGATACGGAGGGGCTTGGACAGGTTCTCAGGTTGGAGACCTCATGTATGGACTGCATTCCCCACCATGCTGCGCCATTTCCAGACCCACCGACCAGATCTTCATCCCAATCTTCATATCTCTTATAGAAAGATCGATGAACTCTAGTACAGGACAGAGATCTCCGAGCCCTCCTATAGAGAGATCATTGTCTGGTGTGGTTGGATCTGCTAGGTCCGGAACGGTTTGATGGGTTTCAGGAGGTGATGGGTATTATCCCCCAGGGTTGAGGCCAGTACTGGGGGTGAGTGTGTTCATCCAGTCATTGGATCCTCTGCTGTCTCATATTTCTGGGCAGCTTTAGATTGCCTGGTCATTGGTCACCTAGTGGTGTGTCCAAGTATAGGATATGAATCCATCAGTGATGACCTCCTATGCCAAGGTGCCCCCCATTCATCCGGGTGTTGGAGGTGGGAATAGTTATTGTAGTGAATTCTGAGGCTTCTCCAGATGGTGGGAAATCCGTGTTCCCGGCTACTGGTGGCCCCTGATTGGCTCCGGAACTCTGCAGACTCTTCTCCACCCATTGGACCTGGTGGTCATGTGATTATAGGACCAGGAACTGATGAATGTCCCATCAGAAGAAGATGGGATTCCGATCTGTCTAGTATCAGAGTGACTAACCGGTGAACCTTGTGCCAGGAATAGCAATACTCTCGAAGTGGGACCCTGGCGTCACCCTGACCTAAATATTTCCCTACATTACATAACCCCAGAACGCAGCCTGCCTCTTCCGTAAGCGGTTCTTGGCAGAGGCTTGTGTGACACGTCAGGAACCGTCCTACAGATGGGAGGATTGGGAAGTATTTAGGGTGATAGGAAAGTCCAAGAAACTCCGGCTGGGACATCTGCATTCTACAGCCTCAATGTTGTGGCCCCAGCGGTTGAAGAGGACTTCGCTGCCATGTGGAGGTCCAAGTCTGGCCTTCACCGGGGACTGCACAATGAAGGACAAGTTCCACCGCCTACAGGTTGTCCTGCTGGTGATGAGATCAGCCATAGAAGGGAGGGGTGGTGTAAGGCAAGGGTCTCCAAACTTTCTAAACAAACCACCAGTTTACTATCCTTCAGACTTTAGGGGGCGCTGGATTGTGGCCAGTGGGAGTAGAAATTGTCCTGGTGTCAGAGTAAACAATTCATCATTGATATTAGGGGGAGGAACAGTACCCCATCATTGGTGTCAGTGAGAGGAATAGTACCCCATCATTGGTGTCAGTGGGAGGAACAGTACCCCATCATTGGTGTCAGTGGGAGGAATAGTGTCCCATCATTGGTGTCAGTGGGAGGAATAGTACCCCATCATTGGTGTCAGTGGGAGGAACAGTACCCCATCATTGGTGTCAGTGGGAGGAATAGTGTCTCATCATTGGTGTCAGTGGGAGGAATAGTACCCCATCATTGGTGTCAGTGGGAGGAACAGTACCCCATCATTGGTGTCAGTGGGAGGAATAGTGTCCCATCATTGGTGTCAGTGAGAGGAATAGTACCCCATCATTGATGTTAGTGGGAGGATTACTGCCCTATCATTGGTGCACAGGATCCTGGACAGGCGCCCCCATCCTAGACAGGGTCCTTGAAGGTTCTCAGGTGTCAGTGGGAGGAATACTGCCCCATCATTGGGGTCAGTGGGAGGAATACTGCCCCATCATTGGGGTCAGTGGGAGGAATACTGCCCCATCGTTGGTGTCAGTGGGAGGAATACTGCCCCATCGTTGGTGTCAGTGGGAGGAATACTGCCCCATCGTTGGTGTCAGTGGGAGGAATAGTGCCCCATCATTGGGTCAGTGGGAGGAATAGTGCCCCATCATTGGTGTCAGTGGGAGGAATAGTGCCCCATCATTGGTGTCAGTGAGAGGAATAGTACCCCAGCGTTGGTGTCAGTGAGAGGAATAGTACCCCAGCGTTGGTGTCAGTGAGAGGAATAGTACCACATCATTGATGTTAGTGGGAGGATTACTGCCCTATCATTGGTGCACAGGATCCTGGACAGGCAACCCCATCCTAGACAGGGTCCTTGAAGGTTCTCAGGTGTCAGTGGGAGGAATACTGCCCCATCATTAGGGTCAGTGGGAGGAATACTGCCCCATCATTGGGGTCAGTGGGAGGAATAGTGCCCCATCATTGGGGTCAGTGGGAGGAATAGTGCCCCATCGTTGGTGTCAGTGGGAGGAATAGTGCCCCATCATTGGGGTCAGTGGGAGGAATACTGCCCCATCATTTGGGTCAGTGGGAGGAATAGTGCCCCATCATTTGGGTCAGTGAGAGGAATAGTGCCCCATCATTGATGTCAGTGGGAGGAATAGTGCCCCATCATTTGGGTCAGTGAGAGGAATAGTGCCCCATCATTGATGTCAGTGGGAGGAATACTGCCCCATCATTGGGGTCAGTGGGAGGAATAGTGCCCCATCATTGGTGTCAGTGGGAGGAATAGTGCCCCATCGTTGGGGTCAGTGGGAGGAATAGTGTCCCATCATTGGTGTCAGTGGGAGGAATAGTGCCCCATCGTTGGGGTCAGTGGGAGGAATAGTGTCCCATCATTGGTGTCAGAGGGAGGAATAGTGCCCCATCATTTGGGTCAGTGGGAGGAATAGTGCCCCATCATTTGGGTCAGTGAGAGGAATAGTGCCCCATCATTGATGTCAGTGGGAGGAATACTGCCCCATCATTGGGGTCAGTGGGAGGAATAGTGCCCCATCATTGGTGTCAGTGGGAGGAATAGTGCCCCATCGTTGGGGTCAGTGGGAGGAATAGTGTCCCAAGGGCTGGATAAAGGCAATCAAAGGGCCGCAGTTTGGAGTCCACTGGTGTAAGGGTTGGGTTCAGCCCTGGCTTTGGTAGTGGAGCAGCAGTGTTGGTCGTACCAGGATGACCAGTGGAGAGTGGTCCAGGCCGGTCCATAATCTGGTCTTTCAACGAAGAAGCCGTAGCCGGAGAAGCTCACTCCAGATGTTGGGGAGGTTGGGCTTCATGGCGATGATGCTTTGTAGTGCTGTGAGTGGATGTAGCTGGTTGGGACACAGGTAAAGCCTTGCTGCATATGACCACCATGGTGCCCACATACTATGTTTGGTACAAACAAACCAAGCATACTCCTTCCAGCGACACACCATAAAGCTAATGTTATGGTCACAAGATGGATGGAGCCATCGTAGTAGAAGTCCAGAGAATACCGGTTTACCCACACACTGCAGTTCCCAGCGACGCAAGCGCGCCCCCTCGCGCTGCAGTGTGTAATGTCACCATCCTTCCGAGAACAGTAGGTGAGATCTTATGAGAAGATCCTTCCAGTTCATTGCAAGAGCATCTTCTGGATGTTTTCCTTCTCAGTATGTTAGAACTGGGGGGGGGGGGGGTCCACCTCCCATAATGCAGTGGCAATTCCCTTTCTGGGGAGAGGGGGGGTGGGCACGGCTCAGACTTTAGGAAGGGGCCAGGAATTGGTAACATCTCCATTTCGATGAGATAGAGGTGAGCAGAGCTTTGTGTTTAGTGAGGACATCCAATATCGTTGTCCTCCGTTTTCTACACTTCTGTTATTTCACAGTTCTTCTTTACCAGGATAGGAGGTAGCATGGTGCCGGTGACGGTGTCCTGGATAGGAGGTAGCATGGTGCCGGTGTCCTGGATAGGAGGTAGCATGGTGCCGGAGACGGTGTCCTGGATAGGAGGTAGCATGGTGCCGGAGACGGTGTCCTGGATAGGAGGTAGCATGGTGCCGGTGACGGTGTCCTGGATAGGAGGTAGCATGGTGCCGGTGACGGTGTCCTGGATAGGAGGTAGCATGGTGCCGGTCGCGGTGTCCTGGTAATCCTCCTCCTATATGGGAACCTAGGATCACTCCGAGATGGTGGCTCTAGTGTGGCCTGCTTGTATCTTTCCTGTAGACACTGACACTCAGGAGGATTAAAGGAATGTTCTCCACCTTGTAGTGAAGTTCCTCCATGTAGCTACAGGGTCCACAGAGAACCCCACCCCCGTACAACCCGCCATTCCCAACCACGCCTGCAGGACCCACAGAGAACCCCACCCCCATACAACCCACCATTCCCAACTACGCCTGCAGAGCCCACAGAGAACTCCTCTAACCCACCATACCCAACCACGTCTGCAAGGTACACAGAGAACCCCCTCCAACCCACCATACCCAACCACGTCTGCAGGGTCCACAGAGAACCCCCCCCCCCCCCCGCACCCACCATACCCAACCACGTCTGCAAGGTACACAGAGAACCCTACCCCCCCCCCCCCCAACCCACCATACCCAACCACGTCTGCAAGGTACACAGAGAACCCTACCCCCCCCGCAACCCACCATACCCAACCACGTCTGCAGGGTCCACAGAGAACCCTACCCCCCCCCGCACCCACCATACCCAACCACGTCTGCAAGGTACACAGAGAACCCTACCCCCCCCCCCGCAACCCACCATACCCAACCACGTCTGCAAGGTACACAGAGAACCCTACCCCCCCCCCTCAACCCACCATACCCAACCACGTCTGCAGGGTCCACAGAGAACCCTACCCCCCCCCCCGCACCCACCATACCCAACCATGTCTGCAAGGTACACAGGGAACCCTACCCCCCCCCCCGCAACCCACCATACCCAACCACGTCTGCAGGGTCCACAGAGAACCCTACACAACCCCCCCCCCCCCCCCCCGCAACCCTCCATACCCAACCACTTCTGCAGGGTCCACAGAGAACCCCCACCCCCGTACAACCCACCATTTCCAACTACGCCTGCAGGGCCCACAGAGAACTCCTCTAACCCACCATACCCAACCACGTCTGCAGGGTCCACAAAGAACCCAACCCACCATACCCAACCACGTCTGCAGGGTCCACAGAGAACCCCATCCCCGCCCCCTGCAACCCACCATACCCAACCACGTCTGCAGGGTCCACAGAGAACCCCATCCCCACCCCCTGCAACCCACCATACCCAACTACGCCTGCAGAGCCCACAGAGAACTCCTCTAACCCACCATACCCAACCACGTGTGCAGGGTCCACAGAGAACCCTACCCCCCCCGCAACCCACCGTACCCAACCACGTCTGCAGGGTCCACAGGAAACCCCATCCCCACCCCCCCCCCAACCCACCATTCCCAACTATGCCTGCAGGGCCCACAGAGAACTCTTCTAACCCACCATACCCAACCACGTCTGCAAGGTACACAGAGAACCCCCTCCAACCCGCCATACCCAACCACGTCTGCAGGGTCCACAGAGAACCCCACCCCCCGCAACCCACCATACCCAACCACGTCTGCAGGGTCCACAGGGTACCCCATCCCCACCCCCTGCAACCCACCATACCCAACCACGTCTGCAGGGTCCACAGAGAACCCCCTCCCCACCCCCTGCAACCCACCATACCCAACCACGTCTGCAGGGTCCACAGAGCACCCCATCCCTGGTACAGTGCTCCATGGAGTGCGGAGATCCCTGCACCATGTGTGTATAAAGTGTTACAGAGGGAAAAATAATTATTTGATCCCCTGCAGATTTTGTAAGTTTGCCCACTTACCAAGAAATGAAGGGTCTATAATTATTATTATTATTATACTGGATTAAAATATTGCCAACAGTTTGCGCAGCTCTTTACAACATGAGGACAGACAGTACAGTTACAATGCAATTCAATACAGAAGGATTAGGAGGACTCTGCTTGTGGAGCTTACAGTCTAAAGATGGGGGAGGTGGTAGAAAGGGAATAGCTGCGGGGATGATCTAATGGATGTGACTCGGGTGCAGTTCTTAAATGGAGGAGATTCTAAGGATCATCTAAAGGCGGACAGGGTAGGGGCTGACCTAGCTGTACATACTTGGGCAGGGAGTTCCAGGGATGGGAGAGGCTCTGGAGAAGTGCTGGAGGTGAGCATGGGAGGAGGTGACAAGGGAGCTAAAGAGCAGGAGGTCTTAAAAGGAGCTGAGTGGATGATAATTTTTATCATAGGTGTATTTTATATGATAGAGACAGAATATCAACCAAAAATCCAGAAATAACACATGATACAAATGTTATAAATGGAGTTACAGTTCAGAGAGTAAAATAAGTATTTGATCCCCTACCAAACAATAATTCTGCCTCCCACAGACTGGCTACAGTAGGTGCTCATGTGGTCACAGATTAGTCCTGTCAGTGTAAGAAGGAGCTCCTAACCACACCTCGTTATGTGTATAGAAGACACCCGCCCACAGAATCTCTTTCCTCCAATCACAGCTCACCATCATGGGAAGACCAAAGAGCTGTCAGAGGAGGTCGGGGAGAAGATTGGAGACCGGCACAAGGCTGGAATGGGCTACAAGACCATCAGTAAGAAGCTTGGTGAGATGGAGACAACTGTTGAAATGATTATGGACAATGGAAGAAATACAAAATAACCATCAATGGTCCTCAGTCTGGAGCTCCATGCAAGATTTCTCCTCATGGGGTGAGGATGGTCATGAGAAAAGTGAGGGATCAGCCCAGAACTTCATGGGAGGAGCTTGTGAACAGTCACCTTCCCTACAGTCACCTTCCCTACAGTCACCTTCCCTACAGTCACCTTCCCTACAGTCACCGTCCCTACAGTCACCGTCCCTACAGTCACCCTCCCTACAGTCACCGTCCCTACAGTCACCGTCCCTACAGTCACCTTCCCTACAGTCACCGTCCCTACAGTCACCGTCCCTACAGTCACCCTCCCTACAGTCACCCTCCCTACAGTCACCGTCTCTACAGTCACCATCTCTACAGTCACCATCTCTACAGTCACCATCCCTACAGTCATGCATGGAGGTGGAAATGTTCTGAATTGGGGCGGTTTCTCTCCTAAAGGTACAGGCCAACTTTGCCACATTGAGGGGCCAATGGACGGGGCCATGAATTGAAAAATCTTGGATGAGAACCTTCTTCCCTCAGCCAGAACACTGAAGATGGGTCATGGATGGGTCTTCCAGCATGACAATGACCCAAAACATATCGCCAAGGCAACAAAGGAGTGGCTCAAGAAGAAGCACATTAAGCCCATGGAGTGGCCTAGTCAGTCTCTAGACCTTCATCCTATAGAAATGTATGGAGAAAGCTGTAACTTTGAGTTGCCAAGCAACAGCCAAGAAACCTTAAAGGAGTTATTTTGTGTTGTCACATGAAAAGATAGAATAAAATATTTACAAAAATGTCAGGGGTGTACTTACTTCTGTAGTATTCTGTAAGTAGAACATGTTTGGTTTTTTTTTTTTTTAAACAAGACTTTACTATCACTTTAAGGATTTAGAGAAGATCTGTAAAGAGAGGACCAAAATCCCTCCTGAGATGTGTGCAAACCTGGGGGCCAACTACAAGAAACGTCTGACCTCTGTGACCTCTGACCTCTGTGATTGCTGATTTTGTACGTTTGCCCGCTGACCGAGAAATGATCAGTCTATAATTTTATTGGTCGGTTTATTTTACCAGTGAGAGACGGAATAACAACAAAAATATCCAGAAAAATTTCAAAAAAGTTTTATAAATTGATTTGGATTTTAATGAGTGAAATAAGTATTTGACCCCTTAGTAGTTGGTGGAGAAACCCTTGTTGGCAATCTCAGAGGTCAGAGGTTTCTTGTAGTTGGCCTCCAGGTTTGCACACATCTCAGGAGGGATTTTGTCCCCCTCCTCTTCGCAGATCTTCTCCAAGTCATTAAGGATTTGAGGCTGACGTTTGGTAACTCAAACCTTCAGCTCCCTCCACATATTTTCTATGGGATGAAGGTCTGGAGACTGGCTAGGCCACTGCAGGACCTTAATGTGCTTCTTCTTGAGCCACTCCTTTGCCTTGCCCGTGTGTTTTGGGTCATTGTCATGCTGGAATTCCCATCCATGACCCATTTTAATGCCCTAGCTAAAGGGAAGGAGATTTTCACCCAAGATTTGATGGTACATGGCCCCGTCCATCGTCCCTTTGATGCGGTGAAGTTGTCCCCTTTTAGCAAGATAACACCCTGAAAGCATGTTGTTTCCACCTCCATGTGTGACGGTGGGGGATGGTGTTCTTGGGGTCATAGGCAGCATTCCTCCTCCTCTAAACACGGCGAGTTGAGTTGATGCCAAAGAGCTCAATTTTGGTCTCCTCTGACCACAACACTTTCCCCCAGTTCTCCTCTGAATCATTCAGATGTTCATTAGCAGACATCAGACGGGCTGTACCATGTGATTTCCTGAGCAGGGGGACCTTGTGGGTGCTGCAGGATTTCAGTCCTCCATGGGGTAGTGTGTTACCAATTGTTTTCTTGGTGACGATGGTCCCAGCTGAAATCATTGAGAAGATTCTCCCGTGTAGTTCTGGGCTGATTCCTCACCGTTCTCCATCATCATTGAACCTCCATGAGGTGAGATCTTCCATGGAGCCCCAGACTGAGGGAGACTGACAGTTATTTTCTGTTTCTTCCAACCAACTGTTGTCACCTCTCACCAAGCTGCTTGGCGATGGTCTTGTAGCCATTCCAGCCTTGTGTAGGTCTCCAATCTTCTCCCTGACATCCTTGGACAGCTCTTTGGTCTTGGCCATGATGGAGAGATTGGAGTCTGATTGGTTGATTCTGTGGACAGGTGTCTTCTATACAGGTAACAAGCTGAGATTAGGAGCACTCCCTATAAGAGAATCCTCCTAATCTCAGCTTGTTACCTGTATAGAAGACACCTGTGAGACAGAAATCTGCTGATTGGTCGGGGGTCAAATACTTATTTCACTCATTAAAATGCAAATCAATTTATAACTTTTTTGAAATGCGTTTTTCTGGATATTTTTGTTATTCTGTCTCTCACTGGTAAAATAAACCGACCAATAAAATTACAGACTGATCATTTCTATGTCAGTGGGCAAACGTACAAAATCAGCAGGGGGGTCAAATACTTATTTTACTCACTGAACTGCAACTCCATTTAAAATGTGTAGGGGATTCTTCACTGTCAGAGCAGTAAGGATGTGGAATTCTCTTCCACAAGCAGTTGTATCAGCAGGGAGCATCGATCGTTTAAATAACTATTAGATGAGCACCTTAAAGACCACACCATAGAGGGGTATACAATGTACAACATACAGGGGTATACAGTGTACAACATACAGGGGTATACAATGTACAACATACAGGGTGTATGCAATGTACAAGATACAGGGTGTATGCAATGTACAAGATACAGGGGTATACAATGTACAAGATACAGGGGTATACAATGTACAAGATACAGGGGTATACAATGTACAAGATACAGGGATATACAATGTACAAGATACAGGAGTATACATTGTACAACATACAGGGGGTATACAATGTACAACATACAGGGGGTATACAATGTACAACATACAGGGGGTATACAATGTACAACATACAGGGGGTATACAATGTACAACATACAGGGGTATACAATGTACAACATACAGGGGTATACAATGTACAACATACAGGGGGTATACAATGTACAACATACAGGGGGTATACAATGTACAACATACAGGGGTATACAATGTACAACATACAGGGTGTATGCAATGTACAAGATACAGGGGTATACAGTGTACAACATACAGGGGTATACAGTGTACAACATACAGGGGTATACAATGTATAACATACAGGGGGTATACAATGTACAACATACAGGGGGTATACAATGTACAACATACAGGGGGTATACAATGTACAACATACAGGGGTATACAATGTACAACATACAGGGGTATACAATGTACAACATACAGGGGGTATACAATGTACAACATACAGGGGGTATACAATGTACAACATACAGGGGTATACAATGTACAACATACAGGGGTATACAATGTACAACATACAGGGATATACAATGTACAACATACAGGGGTATACAATGTACAACATACAGGGGTATACAATGTACAACATACAGGGGTATACAATGTACGGTTACCAGCAAACACACACACATCATAGGTTGAACTGGATGGACTGAGGTCTTTTTTCAACTTCACAAACTATGTAACATTTGTATCATGTGTTTTTTTTTTTTCTGGATTTCTGGTTGATATTCTGTCTCCATCATATAAAATACACCTATGATAAAAATGATACACCCGCCATTTCTTAGTAAGTGGGCAAACTTACACAATCTGCAGGGTTCAAATTAT